>NW_021703769.1:22260112-22286958 GCF_005190385.1 Monodon monoceros | reverse complement strand
AACCTACAACCAAGATTACTCTACCCAGCAAGGATCTCATTCAGATTTGATGGAGAAATCAAAAGCTTTACAGACAAGCAAAAGCTAAGAGAATTCAGCACCACCAAACCAGCTCTACAACAAATGCTAAAGGAACTTCCCTAAGTGGGAAACACAAGAGAAGAAAAGGACCTACAAAAACAAACCCAAAACAATTAAGAAAATGGTCATAGGAACATACATATCGATAATTACCTTAAACGTGAATGGATTAAATGCTCCAACCAAAAGACACAGGCTAGCTGAATGGATACAAACACAAGACCCATATATATGCTGTCTACAAGAGACCCACTTCAGACCTACGGACACATGCAGACTGAAAGTGAGGGGATGGAAAAAGATATTCCATGCAAATGGAAATCAAAAGAAAGTTGGAGTAGCAATACTCATATGAGATAAAATAGACTTTAAAATAAAGAATGTTACAAGAGACAAGGAAGGACACTACATAATGATCAAGGGATCAATCCAAGAAGAAGATATAACAATTATAAATATATATGCACTCAACATAGGAGCACCTCAATACATAAGGCAACTGCTAACAGCTATAAAAGATGAAATTGACAGTAACACAATAATAGTGGGGGACTTCAACACCTCACTTACACCAATGGACAGGTCATTCAAACAGAAAATTAATAAGGAAACACAAGCTTTAAATGACACAATAGACCAGGTAGATTTAATTGATATTTTTGGGACATTCTACCCAAAAACAGCAGATTACACTTTCTTCTCAAATGCACAGGGAACATTCTCCAGGATAGATCACATCTTGGATCACAAATCAAGCCTCAGTAAACTTAAGAAAATTGAAATCATATCAAGCATCTTTTCTGACCACAACGCTATGAGATTAGAAATCAATTACAGGGGAAAAAATGTAAAAAACACAAACACATGGAGGCTGAACAATACGTTACTAAATAACCAAGAGATCACTGAAGAAATCAAAGAGGAAATCAAAAAATACCTAGAGACAAATAACAATGAAAACACGACGATCCAAAACCTATGGGATGCAGCCAAAGCAGTTCTAAGAGGGACGTTTATAGCTGTACAAGCCTACCTCAAGAAACAAGAAGAATCTCAAATAAACAATCTAACGTTACACCTAAAGGAACCAGAGAAAGAAGAACAAACAAAACCCAAAGTTAGCAGAAGGAAAGAAATCATAAAGATCAGAGCAGAAATAAATGAAATAGAAACAAAGAAAACAATAGCAAAGAACAATAAAACTAAAAGCTGGTTCTTTGAGAAGATAAACAAAATTGATAAACCATTAGCCAGACTCATCAAGAAAAAGAGGGAGAGGACTCAAATCAATAAAATTAGAAATGAAAAAGGAGAAGTTACAACAGACACCGCTGAAATACAAAGCATCCTAAGAGACTACTACAAGCAACTCTATGCCGATAAAATGGACAACCTGGAAGAAATGGACAAATTCTTAGAAAGGTATAACCTTCTAAGACTGAACCAGGAAGAAACAGAAAATATGAAAAGACCAATCACAAGTAATGAATTGAAACTGTGATGAAAAATCTTCCAACAAACAAAAGTCCAGGACCAGATGGTTTCACAGGTGAATTCTATCAAATATTTAGAGAAGAGCTAACACCCACCCTTCTCAAACTCTTCCAAAAACTTGCAGAGGAAGGAAAACTCCCAAACTCATTCTATGAGGCCACCATCCCACTGATACCAAAACCAGACAAAGATACTACAAAAAAAGAAAATTACAGACCAGTATCACTGATGAATATAGATGCAGAAATCCTCAACAAAATAGTAGCAAACAGAATCCAGCAACACATTAAAAGGATCATACACCATGGTCAAGTGCGAATTATCCCAGGGATGCAAGGATTTTTCAATATACGTAAATCAATCAATGTGATCAGTCATATTAACAAATTGAAGAATAAAAACCATATGATCATCTCAATAGATGCAGAAAAAGCTTTTGACAACATTCAACACCCACTTATGATAAAAACTCTCCAGAAAGTGGGCATAGAGGGAACCTACCTCAACATAATAAAGGCCATATACGACAAACCCACAGCAAACATCATTCTCAATGGTGAAAAACTGAAAGCATTTCCTCTAAGATCAGGAATGAGACAAGGATGTCCACTCTCACCACTAGTATTCAACATAGTTTTGGAAGTCCTAGCCACAGCAATCAGAGAAGAAAAAGAAATAAAAGGAATACAAATTGGAAAAGAAGAAGTAAAACTGTCACTGTTTGCAGATGACATGATATTATGCATAGAGAATCCTAAAGATGCCACCAGAAAACTACAAGAGCTCATCAATGAATTTGGTAAAGTTGCAGGATACAAAATTAATGCACAGAAATCTCTTGCATTCCTATACACTAACAAAGAAAGATCAGAAAGAGAAATTAAGGAAACTATCCCATTCACCATTGCAACAAAAAGAATAAAATACCTAGGAATAAACACCTAAGGAGGTAAAAGACTTGAACTCAAAAAACTATAAGACACTGATGAAAGAAATCAAAGATGACACAAACAGATGGAGAGATATACCATGTTCTAGGATTGGAAGAATCAATATTGTGAAAATGACTATACTACCCAAAGCAATCTACAGATTCAGTGTAATCCCTATCAAATTACCAGTGGCGTTTTTTACAGAACTAGAACAAAAAGTCTTAAAATTTGTATGGAGAGACAAAAGACTGTAAGTAGCCAACGCAGTCTTGAGGGGAAAAAACGGAGCTGGAGGAATCAGACTCCCTGACTTCAGACTATACTACAAAGCTACAGTAATCAAGACAATATGGTACTGGCACAAAAACAGAAATATAGATCAATGGAACCGGATAGAAAGCCCAGAGATAAACCCATCCACCTATGGTCAACTAATCTATGACAAAGGAGGCAAGGATATACAATGGAGAAAAGACAGTCTCTTCAATAAGTGGTGCTGGGAAAACTGGACAGCTACATGTAAAAGAATGAAATTAGATCACTCCCTAACACCATACACAAAAATAAACTCAAAATGGATTAAAGACCTAAATGTAAGACTGGACACTATAAAACTCTTAGAGGAAAACATAGGATGAACACTCTTTGACATAAATCACAGCAAGATCTTTTTTGATCTGCTTCCTAGAGTTATGGAAATAAAAACAAAAATAAACAAATGGGACCTAATGAAACTTAAAAGGTTTTGCAAAGCAAACTACAAACAAGACGAAAAGACAACCCTCAGAATGGGAGAAAATACTGGCAAACAAATCAACGGACAAAGGATGAATCTCCAAAATATATAAACAGCTCATGCAGCTCAATATTAAAAAAAAAACAACCCAATCCAAAAATGGGCAGAAGATCTAAATAGACATTTCTCCAAAGAAGACATAGAGATGGCCAAGAAGCACATGAAAAGCTGCTCAACATCACTAATTATTAGAGAAATGCAAATCAAAACTACAGTGAGGTAGCACCTCACAGCAGTCAGAATGGCCATCATCAAAAAATCTACAAACAATAAATGCTGGAGAGGGTGTGGAGAAGAGGGAACCCTCTTGCACTGTTGGTGGGAATGTAAATTGATACAGCCACTATGGAGAACAGTATGGAGGTTCCTTAAAAAACTAAAAATAGAACTACCATATGACCCAGCAATCCCACTCCTGGGCATATACCCAGAGAAAACCATAATTCAAAAAGACACATGCACCCCAATATTCACTGCAGCAGTATTTACAACAGCCAGGTCATGGAAGCACCCTAAATGCCCATCGACAGGCGAATGGATAAAGAAGATGTGGTACATATATACAATGGAATATTACTCAGTCATAAAAAGGAACGAAACTGGGTCATTTGTAGAGACGTGGATAGATCTAGAGACTGTCATACAGAGTGAACTAAGTCAGAAAGAGAAAAACAAATATCGCATATTAACGCATATTTGTGGAACCTAGAAAAATGGTACAGATGAACCGGTTTGCAGCACAGAAATAGAGACACAGATATAGAGAACAAACGTATGGACACCAAGGGGGGAAAGCGGTAGGGGTGGTGGTGGTGGTGTGATGAATTTGGAGATTGGGAGATTCTTATTCTAATAAGAACCTGCTGTATAAAAAATAAATAAAATTCAAAAAAAAAAGAAAGAAAAAGGGAGATCTGGGGTATATGGTTGGTAAAAAATAGCCTGAGATCAGAGAAGAGCCAGATTTTGCCAAGGTTTCTAGGGATAAAAAAATGATGGCACTGTTAACGGGAATGGGGGAACTGAGACACAATACCAGAGAAATTGGTGAAAAAAACACTTTTGAACCAGAGCTGAAATTTGGCCTTCCAAGAGATACACAGGTAGGAGTCAGAATTAGTGAGGAAAATCTGTAGGCGCTCACCAAACCAGAGACAAGGAGGAGCTGCAGGCCCTGGGTTCTTCTGAAAGACAGCTCAGTGACGGAGAAGAAACAAAGAAAAAGAAAACTCAGAGGGACTTCCCTGCTGGCCTAGTGGATAAGACTCCGTGCTCCCAATGCAGGGGTCCTGGGTTCGATCCCTGGTCAGGGAACTAGATCTCACATGTATGCCACAACTAAGAGTTTGCATGCCACAACTAAGGAGCCCGCGTGCCACAACTAAGGCCTGGCACAACCAAAAAAAAAAGCTCAGAGATGCAAGAGGAAAAGCAGAAATACAACGTCAAAGAAGCCAAGGAAGAAGACCAAGTTACATGGAAGGGGAGGGAAACTGCCAAATGCTGAAGCAGAAAAGAGGAGGAGGACTAAGAAAGGGCCATTAGCGGGAATTCCCTGGCAGGCCAGTAATTAGGACTCCACGCTCTCACTGCTGGGGGCCTGGGTTCAATCCCTGGTTCAGGAACTAAGATCTCACAAGCTGTGCGGCATGGCCAACGAAAAAAAAAAGGGGGTGGCGCAGTGGTTGAGAGTCCGCCTGCCGATGCAGGGGACACGGGTTCGTGCCCTGGTCTGGGAAGATCCCACATGCCGCGGAGCGGCTGGGCCCGTGAGCCATGGCCGCTGAGCCTGCGCGTCCGGAGCCTGTGCTCCGCAACGGGAGAGGCCACAGCAGTGAGAGGCCTGCGTACCACCCCCCCCCAAAAAAAAAATACAGTGTATGGTTTAGAAAGCCAATACTATGTATAGTTCCTTATTGTCTTTTTAAAGTAGCAAAACAATGTTTTTAAGCACTGGAAATCTCAGTGAGCTTTTCTGACTAAATAAACAGTGTAGAGTAAGATAAAAGCCTGAGACCCTCATGTCCCTGGAATCGGGCCAAGTGCAGCCTCCCACTGATTTGCTGAGTGACCTTCAGCTAATCGTTGAACCTCATTAGACTGATAACTGGGTGACCTCTTAGGATTATAGTAAGAGCCCTATGAAGCAGAGGATAGGGGAGTGCTTACCCTGGGGAATATGTAAAGTACTACATTTACAGGGAGCTTTTGGGTCACAGAATGTCAGTCCTATCAGGGGCCTAAAATGTCATCCTGCCCAGCCTTTTCTCTTGACAGATGGGGAAACTGAGGTCCAGAAAGGAGAAATGCTTTGCCTAGTGCCACTCAGCTAGGTAGGGGCCCACCTAGGTCTAGAGTCCACATCTGATGCGCTCTTTCCATGACTAGAAGAATCAGGGTTTTGGTGCAATAATTAAAAGTCAGTAATCTTGATGATCTTTAAAGGCCCTCTCAGTGCTGACTCTGAGTATCAAAGAACACTGGTGCCTCTCTTGGTCATTTTTGCTTGCACTTAAATTCAGAAATGTCATTTGCTAGATGTTTAATAAGTCATAGTCATGGGCTTTTTAGCATGGAGTACTGAATCTTATTTTTTCTAGATTTTAATGCCATTGACTTTCCCTGTCAAAAGACAATGGCCCGGACTTCCCTGGTGGCACAGTGGTTAAGAATCCTCCTGCCAATGCAGGGGACGCGGGTTTGATCCCTGGTCCGGGAAGATCCCACATGCTGCGGAGCAACTAAGCCCGTGCACCACAACTGCTGAGCCTGCGCTCTAGAGCCCGTGAGCCACAACTACTGAGCCTGCGTGCCACAACTACTGAAGCCCGCGTGCGTAGAGCCCGTGTTCCGCAGCAAGAGAAGCCACCACGATGAGAAGCCCGCGCATTGCGAAGAAGAGTAGCCCCTGCTCGCCGCAACTAGAGAAAGCCTGTGCGCATCAGTGAAAACCCAACCCAGCCAAAGATTTAAAAAATAATAATAAAATAAATAAATAAATTTATTTTTTTAAAAAAAGATAATGCCCCCCCCTTACTTTTTTTTTGCGGTACGCGGGCCTCTCACTGCTGTGGCCTCTCCCGCTGTGGAGCACAGGCTCCAGACGCGCAGGCTCAGCGGCCATGGCTCACGGGCCCAGCCGCTCCATGGCATGTGGGATCCTCCCGGACCGGGGCACCAACCTGTGTCCCCTGCATCGGCAGGCGGACTCTCAACCACTGCGCCACCAGGGAAGCCCTACACTGTCTTATTTTGTCGCTTTTCCCTGTGACCCAGGTAATTTGTTTGGCCTTCATCATGCTTTGCCAGAATGTCCTGACACCCGGCCACTAGCTTGTATTCTAAGGGCAGAATCAGTCACTTTTGGTTTTGGCAAGATTGCAGGCAGATAACCAAACCAAAATGAAGGCAGCAAATGAGGGAGGCACACTAAGGAGACTGAGCTGGAAGGGGTCAGCTGGAGCTGGTGTTGAAGCAGTTACGACTGGAAAGCTGCAGGAAGTGGCCAGAGGACTGGCTGGGAAAGTGGACAGTGGTGTTCCTACAGCAAGCTGACTCACGTCCTCTCTTTTTACCTATAAACCCCTGGCTAAATGATTATTACAGCACTTTACAATTTAGGTTAAAGACCTACCATCTCACTGGATTATCACAATGGCACTGTGAGGTAAAACACTGGGGCACTGCATCATTTCTATTGCAGAGATGAGGAAACTGAGGCTTAAAGAGGTGAAATGGACTGACCAAAAAACACAACTAATAAATGCAACGGCTCGAACCAAAATCCAATTTTCTTCTGATCCCAAATGCTTATTACTCTACGCCCTGTACCACAGCTCCTCCCAGGTTATCACAGATGGAAAGACCTGGAGGTAAAAAGGAGAGAAATTCAGCTGATTGCCTCACTGTGCCCATCCCACACTAAGGACCTCTTTATCTCTGGTCCTCAGTTACACTGTGCAGTTAGGATCTGGCCACAGGCTCTAGGATTAAACCTTAATATGAAGTTAATAACAAGAAAGCCCAGATTTGGAACTGGAGTCTGCCTTCACCCATTAATTCAATTGAGTGGGGGAGATTAAGTCTATAAACAAATCACTACAGTTCGAGGCAGGATAAACATGAGCCTATGAATTGGACAAACTCTAAGGCATTTTCTCAACCTCAGCACCACTGATACTTTAGGCCAGATAATTCTTTGTTGTGGGGCTGTCCTGGGTAGCATGTTTAGTAGCATCCCTGGCCTCCACCCACTGAATGCTAGCAGCACCCTCCTCCCACAATTGTGACAACGAAACATATCTCCAGGTATTGCCAAATGTCCTCTGGGGGGGCAAAGTCACCCCCAGCTGAGAACCACTGCTCTAAGGGTTACAGGGGCTTACAGCAAAGGTCACTCAATGCAGGTTGTGGTGCTGAGAAAACGTTTCATGGAGGAGGTAATATTTGAACTGGACCTTGAAGAACAGATACCATTCCTATAGGTCAGGATGAGAGAATAAACGAAGGAATGCCAGAAAGGGAGGAGAATGAAAAAGCAAGATGATGAGAAAGCACCGCTGGAAAACGTTCCAGTTTGGCAAGAGCAGAAGCTTCCTGTTGGTAATAGGTGATAAAGCTAAAAATGTCCACTGGAGTCAGGTCACAGAGAGCCATCCATCAACTGACAGTTACAAGATACACACCATAATGAAATAGCCAACAATACAAGATACTACACAGATGTTTAACAGTATTAAATACAAACCAGGGGGCACGAACCCGTGTCCCCTGCATCGGCAGGCGGACTCTCAACCACTGAGCCACCAGGGAAGCCCCAGACCCTCATTTTAACAGTAAGTCTCTCTACAGTCCTCAGCCCTGGATAAGGGCTGTCCACACACCTTGTGTTTTTCTAAAAGGAAAAGAGCAGCACCCCTCACAATAGGCCCACCTTCCTGTTGTGTCACTCCTGGATTCTGGCAGCAGGTGGTAAACGGGAGGTCTGCAGAGACTGCCAAGCTGGGGATCTGAGTCTGCTTGTATAACCATTCTATTCATCCCAGGGTACTGGTACAGATAGCTATTAGAACAAAGCAACACACATCTAGGGGAGTTCTTGTTAATCCCAGACACCCATCAACCAGCTGAAGCTCTAACAAGGGGGCCATACTAAAGTCACTTTAGAAGCAGAAGCACTACCCTCTGTCTCCAACTCTTGACACCAGGAAAGCTACTGCTGGCAAGGCTCTCGTACATGCTCTTGGGATGGGTTCCAAGTTCCCACCAGCTATAAGATAGAATCCCTGAACACAATCTGTTCTTTAAGACAACGTGAGTGGAGGTAAAGGACAAATAAGAGCCCTAAGAGGCAATACTTAATACTCATACTAACTTGATGCTCATAAGATACTGATCACTGACTCTATGCCAGATACCAGAATAAGCAGTTTCATCCATTATTCCATTTTATTTTCCCACACACTTATAAGATAGTACTGTAATCTCCCCATTTTACAGATGAAGAAACTGAGGCTTGGAGAGGTTCTGTAATCTGCCAAAGGTCACACAGCTAGCAAGGGGCAGAATAAGGATTTGCACCTGAGCAGCCTGCAGCTAGAGCTTGGGCAGGCCTCTATAAACGACTTTTCCACTTGATGCCAACTGACCATTAATTCTTCTACTTATTTTTTTCAGCTTTGGCTACTGGAGTCTACCAGGATCTTAATGATCAAAGAATTTTGAAAACTGAGAAGCACCAAACAAAGTTTAGGTATTATTATTATCATCATTATTACTTCAATGAATAGGAGAGACCTGCACCAATCTGGAAGTATGTGAAAAGCAATTACCCTGTGGACTGTCTAATCACCCTAAGTTACACTTTAGTCAACATCCTGGTTAAAAACCTGGGTCCCAGAAAGCCTGGTCCCCAGAGCTTTCTCAACTACAGGGATAAAGAGATAATAGCCTGATTCCTCTCTTCTTTCTCTGCCACTTATTAGGTTTCAAATTAAATGGTTTTAGAGCTAAGAAATCTCACAATTTCAAAAAGCATTCATTTTTATCCTCAAGTTGAAAGTTCAGGCTTAAAAGTATAGAAGCACTGTAAGGATAAAACTGTCATTTTTAATAAACAACTGTGTCTCTTTTGAAAGCAAATGGTATTTCTGGAAAGATTATCATATGACAACTACCAATTAAATGAAAAGCTGACATGACTTCTCCTCTTATCATTAGAAAAGAGAAGCAAGTTTTTATGAGCTAAATTTTCTTTATCCTGATATATGAGTTTTTGGGCCATCACACTCACAAACATAACTGGCTCCAAACCTGAAACAGCATTACCTTTAAAAAGATACTGCAAAATTTATAACAACCAAAAAAACCTTAAAATAATTAGTAATAAAATCAAGTATGAAGAGTGGCTGTATCAGAAATTTATATTTGGTCAATTGAAAACCCAAACTGTAGACTGTGGGCATTTTTAGGTGGTAAAGGGATTACAATCAAATGATATAGCTAAACTCCTCTATTAGGGAAATTAATTTTAATTTTCTATATTGAATCTCTGAAGAATATAAAAAGTAGCACCTCCAAACAAAAAGTGGGGGAGGGTTTCCCTGGTGGCGCAGTGGTTGAGAGTCCGCCTGCCGATGCAGGGGACACAGGTTCGCGCCCCAGTCCGGGAAGATCCCACATGCCGCAGAGCAGCTGGGCCCGTGAGCCATGGCCGCTGAGCCTGCACATCCGGAGCCTGTGCTCCACAACAGGAGAGGCCACAACAGGGAGAGGCCCGCGTATCACCAAAAAAAAAAAAAAAAAAAGTGGGAGAGAAGGGACTTCCCTGGTGGTCCAGTGGTTAGAACTCTGTGCTCCCAATGCAGGGGGCCTGGATTCCATCTCTGGTCAGGGAACTAGATACTGCATGCATGCCGCAACTAAGAGCCCGCATGCCTCAACTAAAAAGATCCCGCATGTCACAACTAAGACCCAGTGCAGCTAAATAGATAGATAGATAAATATTTATAAATACATTAGAATTAGCACTGTGATTAAAGAAAAAAGTTTCATTTACCAAAGAAAGCCCTGGTAAATACTCATACTAAATCTAGTTAAGTTTTTGCGTGCTATTTTCAAGCAGTCTCTTAAAAAAAGAAAAAAGTGGGACTGGGGGGGATGGTTTAAAAAGGTCTTTCAGAATAGATGACTGGACATCCAGTTCTGCAGTAAATCCAAATGTTATCAATCTTTGGACTTGAAAGTCCTTGATACACCCTTTCTTTTCATCATCTCTATTCAGGCTTGTCAATTTTTCTTCCAGAATCTCCCATTTGCCCTTTCCTTTTCTTTCTGACTGTCCTCACTTCTTGCCTGGATTTGCTCATTCATTCATCATTTACCAAGTGCTTATTATCTGCCACACACAGAGCTAGACCCTTGTCCTTGAGCTTAGGAAGCTCACGTGATACTCAGTAGAGCTGCAATCTACCCATCTCAGTCACCAGACTACAAGCTTTACCAAAGGCTTTGTATTTCCAGAACCAGCAGCAACTGGCATAGGGCAGACACTCTAAAAATCTTTGTTGTATGACACTAGATTACTTTAGCAAGCTATTTTTTAAATCCATAAATATTTTAGTGCATATCTTCAAAAAGGACTCTTACTTTTCTTCCCTTTTTAAAATACAAAAGCTATATGTGCACAATGCAAAAATAGTATTGAAAGGTATGGAGTGAAAGTGAATTCTCCAACCTCCTAAATCCCACTCCCAGAAATGACTACTATTACAATCTGGAATGTATCTTTACAGAACTTTCCTATGCTGGTATATAACACACACACACACACACACACACACACTCTTACACTTTTTTGGACAGTTCTCTGACAGTTTCTGACTCTAGCTTCTCAACTTTATTTTATTTTATTTTTTTTAATAAATATATTTATTTATTTATTTTTGGCTCTGTTGGGTCTTTGTTGCTACGCACAGGCTTTTTCTAGTTGTGGCGAGCGGGGGCTACTCTTCGTTTCGGTGTGTGGGCTTCTCATTGTCTTGGCTTCTCTTGTTGCAGAGCACGGGCCCTAGGCACGCGGGCTTCAGTAGTTGTGGCACGCGGGCTCAGTAGTTGTGGCTCACGGGCTCTAGAGCGCAGGCTCAGTAGTTGTGACACACAGGCTTAGTTGCTCCGCGGCACGTGGGATCTTCCCGAACCAGGGCTCGAACCCATGTCCCCTGCATTGGCAGGCGGATTCTTAACCACTGCGCCACCAGGGAAATCCCGCTTCTCAACTTTCTAATCCAGCTCAAGTTCTCAAAGTGCTGTCCCTGGATCAGAAGCATCGGCATCATCTGGGAACTTGTTAGCAATACAAATTCTCAGGCCCCACTCCAGGCCTATTGAATCAGAATCTCTGGAGGTGGGGACCCCACAATCTGTGTTTTAATTAACTCTCCAGGTAATTCAGATGCACACTAACGGTTGAGAACCACTCCTCTAACAGTCAAGCCACCTTGGTCAAGCTGGGTTTTTTTTTTGGCTGCCTTGGGTCTTCGTGTGCGGGCTTTCTCTAGTTGTGGTGAGTGGGGGCTACTCTTCATCGTGGTGCGCAGGCTTCTTATTGCGGTGGCTCCTCTTGTTGCAGAGCATGGGCTCTAGGCACATGGGCTTCAGTGGCTGTGGCTCGCGGGCTCAGTAGTTGTGGCTCACAGGCTCTAGAGCGCAAGCTCAGTAGCTGTGGCACATGGGCTTAGTTGCTCCGCAACATGCGGGATCTTCCCAGACCAGGGCTCGAACCCATGTCCCCTGCATTGGCAGGCGGATTCTTAACCACTGTGCCACCAGGGAAGCCCCAAGCCGGTTTTTTATTTTTATTGTCCCTTAAACATTATATTGTCAGGCATTGTAACCTTGTTTTGGTTTTACCACCCTATTTCAAAATGCATTTCTTGTCCTTTTGATTAATTCTGATCATACCAATCTGTTAAAGCCCAGAAAGTCCTCGATCCTCCCCAAAGTGCTCTCAGTACCACAGCTCTTACTGATCCCTCTTGCTCCTCCCCTTCCTATGACATACCTAGTTCCTCTACCATACAATTTCACAGTTAGGTACGACTTTTCCACTTGATGCCACTTGATGCCAATGATAGAGAACAGTTCTTTACTCTTCCCTTGAAGACATGAATCATATTTTTGTCACCTCTTCCTCACCCCTGTTCTAAGCACAAATTTTAATAAAGTTGCCGGTCTTTAAGGATAAATTCACCGAGAGAAATACTGATAAACTTTTGATGGATAAAAAGTCTACATTCAAGTTGTAGCACCACTTCTGCGACCTTGGACAAGCTCACTTCTCAGGATGAAGTCTGTAAAAGCAAGACAGCTGGACTCAATGACCTAACACTTCCTTTCAGCCTTGAGCGACGTATGACTTTATGAAACGTCTCACATTGGAATATCTTATCCCATTATACTTGAGTATACCATTATACTCATATCGCTTTGCTAGTGAGCTCTTTGAACAAGAACTATGAGACTCTTCCACCATACCCAGCACCATGCCTTATGCATAACAGCTCAATCTATTTGCAGAAGATTATTTGGAAAAATTATTTTAGAAGTTTCATTTATGTAGAGAACCTATGTACTTTGGCAGACCTACTGCCTCCCAAAGGGCCCTTTCAAATATTTATTGTTATAAATACTATGAAATGATTTATGGTAAAAATTGTGATTACTCTGATAACACTGGGGCAGTCAGCCACGTAAGGCGAAAGAATGTAAAAATGAATCTTACATGTATTTAGGAATAGACTAAAAAGCTATAAGCCTCAGGCTACCTTAGTGCAACATGCAAATAAAAGCAGTCTTGTACACTTAGGTGACATATACCAACTCCACTCTTGGGCATAAACAGGCTTCTTGACATAGGACCTTTTTCTGCAAATTTTCAGACACAGCAGGGTGGACTAGAGACCTCTGAGTGGCCAGTGATGACCAGAAGTTGAAACTAAAGAGAAGGACAGCTAAGAGAAATTGAAGGGCAAGAAGGAGGAACAGAAGGGCAGGAAAACATCACCTTTAAGTAATGAAAAGGAGCAACGGAAATTCACTGAGTCTTTACCAAGGGCCTACTATGAGCCAGTCACTTGGGGCTGCAAAGATGGCCCCTGACCTCAAGGGGCTAACAGTCCAAAGGGTAAGACTGAAGCTTCTACCCTATCTACCTACCTGCCTACCTACACACACACATATATACATATGTATGTGTGTGTAATTCTAATTGGGAAAATGAAGCAAGGAAGGCTTCACAGAAAAGGTGGTAAGTTAATGGAGTTTTGAAGTGTGTAGGAGGGTTTGCTAAGGAAGAAAAAAAAAAGTTTGAGCTAGTTGTTTTGGGGAAGAAACATTCGCATATTTTTACAGCCATTCCTTTGGGACTTTAAATCGGCGAGGCTTCTTAGATGCAACACTACCTTGTCAATGCTCTCCTTCTCTTTTTACTTCATCTTAAGTGAGATGTTCAAGCCCAGCACTGGAATAGAGCCAGAAAGCCCCAGGATAAGGGGAATGCTCGCCAGATTCGCTCTGTCACCTCCAAATTCAACCAGCCCAGCTATCCCAGTCTTGCACTCCTGGCAGCCAGAAAAGGAAGGCTAATAATATCCTCTGGGGACAAAATCTGGACTCAGGCAGACAAGGCTTAACCCTGCTCTGCCAGTAAGCCACCTTGAGAGCGTCCCTGCCTCCTAAGCCTAGTTTATCTGTGACAGGGAGGCCAGCTCTGCAGAAAAAAAGCTGCATGAAAAGGAAGGAGGACGCATCCGATGGCGAAGCGCTGAGATACTGAGATAACCTTAAAATGTTTGGCAGGAGCCCTGGCACACAGCAAGCGTTGGATGAACGTGAGCCCTTAATTAATAACATTACTATTACCATTATTACAGTAACACCTCAATTGTACTCCAACAACAAGAAAATGCTGTTTTTGCAGCCTACTTTTATGACGTCGAAGAAGCAACTCCAGAGATGAAAGTGCATTTCAGGTTTTTTTTAAAGGGACAAGATCGAATTCCAACCGCACTAGCCTGACAGCCCCAGACCCTGAATTCAAGAGCCATTCCTGCCTCTCGTCTGGCGCGTGACCTTGGGCAGGGCACTTCACCGCTCTGTGCCTCAGTTTCCTCATCTGTAACGTGGGGCTAAGAAGCCCCTCCCTCGCATGGTCGTCGCCGGGTCCAGCCAGAGGGTACTCTTTGCGGCACCGGCACCCCACGGGTGCAAGGCGAGCTCCCGGCCCATTTTCCAGGCCCCCCGCCGGGCGGACGGGGCAGACGAATGCCCGACCCCGAGGCCCACCGAGCTCCGCCGCCTGCAGAGCAGGAGCGGGAAAGGGGGTCGCGCCTGCGATGGGTCCCTGAGGCTGAGCTGTTGGGCGCCCAGAGGCTCGGCCGCTGCCGCCTGCACGCTGTCGCTGGCGGGTTCGCCCTGGGCCCCGCCGCCCAGATGGGGAGCGGCCGAGGGAGGCCGGGCTGCCCCCGGGTCCCCAGGAGAGGAGGGCGGAGGGCGCCCGGACACCTAGACGAGGCTGGCAGCGCTGACCCGGTGCCCGGCCGCACTGGGGTGATGAGGCGGGGAAGGAGAAGGCAAGAGGAGGGACGACCCCGCATGCAGTATGGCGCGCCCCCCGCCAGCCGGGCTGAGGCGCTCACACTCACCCGAAGCTCCGGCACCCGCCGTCAGCACAGCAGCCGCGGCGGCGGGAGTGGGGCGGGGGGGTGGGGGGTGGGGAGGAGGCTCTGCGCCCGCGCAGGCGCGCTGAGGACGCCAGGCGGCGCATATGCGCTGTGCCCGCCCGCCCGGGGACCTACGGAGAAGATGGTGGCTGAGCTGGCGCCATTTTCCGTGTACAGTAGTTTGCCTGATTTTTCGTGGTTTCAGTTCCGCTTGGCCGACTCCGGTCTGAAACTACTGAATGGAAAATAAGTAAATAGTTCGTACGTTTTTAATTGCTGTGCTGTCCGGAGCAGTGTGTCGAAATCTCTTGTCCTGCTCCCTCCCCGGGGGAAGTGAATCATTCCTTTGTCCAGCATATCCACGCTGTATATGCTACCTGCCCCCTTAATCATTTAGTGACGGTCTCTCATCAGATGGATTGTCTGCATATGGCAGTGTTTGTGTTCAAGTAACCCTTACTTTACTTAATAATGGCCCCAAAGTGCAAGAATAGTATGGCTAGTGATGTGGATAAGCGAAAGAGAAGCTGTGAGGGGCTTCCTTTAGGTGAACAGGTGAAAGTTCTCAATAAGGAAAAAAAACAAAAAAACGGTATGCTGAGGTTGCTAAGATCTACAGCAAGAATGAATTTTCTGTGAAACTGCAGGAAAAAAATCTGTGCCATCTTTGCTGTCGCACCTCAAACTGCAAAAGTTAGGGCCACAGTGCATAAAAAGTGCTTGAGAGTGAAAAGGCGTTAAATTTGTGGAAGACACGAACAAAATACATATTCTGTTGACAACAACGTGTTGCCCCAGAAAGCACTGAGCCTATTGTCAAAGCCAAGTTCATGTGTCTGACACCCAGTGAGGCCAAACCAACCAAAACGTTGGAGTTCGGAGCAAAGATCCATTGCAGGGCCAAGCGAGGAACAATGGACTGGTGCTCAAAAAACCCAAACTCTTTCAAGGAAGAAATTTTAAAGGCAACATTTGGGGTGAGGGCTGCAGGGTGCATAACTTTCTTCTGATTGGTTGGTGGTGAGGTAACAGGGTGATGTCTCAGGAATCTTAATCATGGACTTTCTGGTTCCAACCAGTCTGGGATCTAGTGCTTGTGGTCAGCATGCAGTCACCATCCTCCACCTGGGCCTAGGAGACCAAAGCCTCTTTCCACAGACAAGAAACGGGGACATGGAGGGGCTTTTGTACCCAGGAGGGCCCCACTAGGTCCTGCTCAGTTTCAAGCCTATATAAAGACTTCAGCAAGGGCTCCTCTGAAGGGAGTGACACCAAGCCATTTACTGCAAATAAGGGATCGTTACACAGACTCAGGAGTATTTTGGACAGAAAAATAGAAAAATTGCCGGAGAGACTGAGTCTGCCAGTGAAGAAGTGATACTGAGCAGGACCCTGTGGGGGTCCTGGGCACAAGAGCCTTTCTGTGTCCCCTATTTCTTTTCTTTTTTTCTTTTTTTGGCCACACTGCTCGGCTTGCAGGGATCTTAGTTCCCCAACCAGGGATTGAACCCTGGCTCTGGCAGTGAAAGCACGGAGTCCTAACCACTGGACGGCCAGGGAATTCCCCCACCCACTCACGCCATTTCTTGGTTACAGGAAATAGGCTTCTTTCGGCCTCCAGGACCTTCCTGAGTTGCAAAAGCAGATTCAAACAGTTGCTAATTAGGGAAGGGATGGGATGCTGAGACAAGGTAGGGACAGTCAAAACCAACAATAATGCAGCCTTGGGGCAGGGTCCTGTTTCCCACTCAAGGGATATATGTGACAATATCTTGTTATCTGCTATCTTGCAGATACTGAAACCCCCGTCAGGTGGGAGAAATCAACTGTATGCTGCCCACAAGCGCGCAGATCCCAGACTGGTTGGAACCAGAAGGTTGATGATGCTGACTCCCACTTACCTCACCACCAACTACTTAGAAGATTGTCCACGAGCTGATCACGCCCTCCTTGAACCATTACTATAAAACTTCTCACTACCCCCTCCAGGTTGAGATACACAGTGTTGAGGGCATTAGCCCACTGTGGCCCTTTGCCTGGAAAAGCAATAAAGCTATTTTCTACTTCACCCAAAACTCTGTCTCTGAGAAGTAATTTGGTGTCAGGGTACGGAGGCTGGATTCAGCTTCAGAAGCTGTTGCCACATTTCCAGCAGAGTTGAAGAATTTGACTGAAGAGAAAGGATACCATCCAAAGCAAGTCTTCATGTGACGAAACTGGGCTTTTCTGGAAGAAGGTGCCCAATAGAACCAAAAACCATCTGGGAGTTCTGTTTTTTTTTTTTTTTTTAAAGTATGAGCCACCCATTCTCCTTGCTTGGCCCTTGCAATAAAACTTTCTCTGCTCCAAACTCAGACGTTTGGGTTTGTTTGGCCTTATTGTGTGTCAGGCACACAAACTTGCATTCGGCAACAAACCTACCTTCATAGAAGTGCAAAGGAGGCACCAGGTCATAAAACATGGAAGAACAGATTAACTCTGTTACTATTGGCAATGCTGCAGGGCAGATGTTAAAGGGAGGGGTTGTGTACAGAATGAAGCATCCACAATCTCTCAGAAACAAAACCAGGAATTATCTGCCCGTATTCTGACAACATAATGAGGTGAAAGTTATCTTGTTTATGAAATGGTTCCACCAATGCTTCTTCCCAGAAGTGAAAAACATTTGGAAAAGGAAGGGTTGGAATTTAAAATCCTATTACTAATAGACAATGCACCTGGCCATCCTGAATCTGCTATGAAATTGAAAATATCAAAGTTGTATTTTTACCTCAAATACAACCTCATTGCTTCAGCCACTTGACAAGGCGTCACTTGGTTTGTCAAGGCCATGTACACCTGCCTGATATTTGATCACATTTAGTCAGCAATGAACACAGACTTTCATCTGGACATAAAGCAGTGCTGGAAATCATTCGCTATTGCCAACGCAATACATTCATCAAAGCTGCTGTGAAGGAATTAAAACCAGAAACTGTAAATGCCTGCTGGTAGAACTTATGAAGTCGTGAATGATTTTAAAGTTTACTGAGGCTCGATGGAGAAGTTAGGAAACTCATTCACGTAGCAAGACAAGTTGGTGGAGGAGAATTTGCCAACACGCTTGATGAAGAGGTGGAAGAACATACTGAAGGCCACCGAGAAGTGTTAACAAGCGAGTTATTGGAAGAACTTGTGGAGTCATCTACAGAGGAAGAGGAAGGTGAAGAACCTGAAGCAGAATCAGCGATGTGGACATTACTGAAACTTGCCAAAGTGTTTCGAATTTCACAATCAATTTCAAAATTATGGAATATGATCCTCAGATGAAAAGAAGCACTGTAGCCATTCATGATCACCAAAGGGTTACAAACTCTGCAGCAACACTGTGATGAGTTAAAGAGACAGCAACTCCAATTACAATGTTCTTCCAAAAGCTTTCAGCAAAAAACCCTTCAACTATCTATCGTGGATCCCCAACCATCAACGTCATCTGCTCCTGACGTCCAACCATTGACATCATCATGGCTTGATGATCCTCCTTCTGATGTCTGGTCAGGTCAATAGTAGCCTAATGCTATGTCACTTCATCACATAGGGATTGTATCATCTCATATCATCTGTGAGAAGGGTGAGTACAAGACAATACAACATTTTGAGAGTGCGACCACATTCACTTAAATTTTATTACAGGGGACTTCCCTGGCAGTCCAGTGGTTAAGAATCCACACTTTCAATGCAGGGGGTACAGGTTCGATCCCTGGTTGGGGAACTAGGATCCCACATGCCGCATGGTGCAGTCAAAAATTTTTTTGAATTAAAAAAAAATTTTTATTACAGTATATTGTTATGATCGTTCTGTTTTGTTATTGTTGCCGTTAATCTCTTAATGTGCCTAATTTATAAATTAACTTTATTGTAGGTGTGTATATATAGGAAAAAACTTAGCACATTATCGGGTTTGGTACTACCTGCAGTTTCAGGCATCCACTGGGGTCCTGGAACGTATCCCCCTTGGTTAAGGGGGGAGTACTGTAGTTTTCTTGCTGTGGAGTCTCCCTGGAGAACCTTAAACTAGAACTGCTCAGAGGGAGGGGAGTTGAGTGCTGTGTCTGGCTGGCTTCTCCCGTTCTGCCGAGTTGCATCCTTAGGAAGCCCCTAAGAGCTCTTTACAGCAGCAGGCCCCAACCTTTTAGGTACCAGGGACTGGTTTCGTTGAAGACAATTTTTTCCATGGACGGTGGGGGGCTGGGGGGTGAGGATGGTTCAGGCGGTACTGGTCCACAGCCTGTGGGTTAGGGACCCCTGCTTTACAAGGCACAGCATCCTCCTTTGACGTGGGCCCTGAGAGGTACCCAAGGTGACATGGCACCTAGCACAGGGTTTGGCATGAGGAAAGGGCTTAGTAAGTTTTTGGTGAATGAACCAGTAACTTAAGAACTAGATATAGGACAGGGAACTCTACGCAATACTCTGTAATGACCTATATAGGAAAAGAATCTAAAAAAGTGTATATATGTATATGTGTAACTGATTCACTGTGCCGTACAGCAGAAACTAACACAACACTGTAAATCAGCTCTACTCCAGTAAAAGTTAAAAAAACAACTAGAGTCCAAGACAGGGCTCCTAATCCCTAGTCCTCCACTGTTATCACCTCTACTACAGCCACCAGCCACACCATCTCCTTTTCAGAGTGCAACATGAGAAATGGAATTTTTTTCCCCCAGAATGATTACATTAAGCTTAATTACACCCAAATTTTAAAAACACCAAAATGTACAGGACATACTCCCTTCCTTGAGAGCTTATAATTTGATCTATTATTTCTTTAGTGTTAAGTATCACTGACTAAAAGCAAGATATCCTCTTAACTAAAGTAGGGCAACCGGAAGAATATTACCAAACATCTGAAGGGCTGCAACTGTCTATAGTATTCATCAAGTGCAATTCCTGAACCCAATTTGGGGAGAGGGAAAACTAATACTGAGCACAGCCTTTTATTATGATTTCTGTTTATTTGTTAACATTTACTGAGTGCCACGTGGGGTCTAGTTGACCCTCCACTCCTATATATATGTTCTTGGTTAGATTATTATCTTGGTTAGATTATCCATGCCTGAGTTCCTCATCTATAATGACAGAAATAGAAGTTATCTCATAAAGTTGTGGTCTGTATGTGTATAGAATACTCAGAGCTTATTAAATATTCTTTTTCTGTGCTCTGTCTTGCATAGCTGTTGAAGACACAAAAACATACTTCCTATCCTTGGGCTTAAACAAATTCTTATCAACAAAAGATGTAATACAATGCAGTAGATAAAATGGGGCTGGGGAGGTACAATCACCTTTGGAGAGAGGTGATCTCTCCCCATTTCACAGAAAGGAAATTGAGGATAAGCATGAAGATTCACTCCAATTTCTACACTCTTCCCACTATACCGTTCTGCTTCTGAGAGTAGGCAATTAACACCACTCCTCTGGTCCTTAAAAGCTTCCCTCGGGTCTGTCCAGTTTCCCTTCTTGCTCTACTCTGGACAATATTATCTACTCTTAAGGCTTTAATAACTGGGTATCACTAACTTCCAAATTTTATTTCTAGTCCAGGTTTTCCTACCCAGTTTTCCACCTGTATATCCAACAGTTCTAGTTGACATGTTTGGCATCCCAAACTGAACTGCAAGCTTTCCCATCTCATTATCTGCTCTATTACCCACCCCCTCCATCATATTCATACCACTGTTCTAAACTTACATTATTTAATCTAACCCTTATGGCATCCCTGTGATATAGATTCTATCATTCCCCCAATCTTACAAATAAGAGGTTAATTAACTTTTTCTCGGTCAGTTAATACGTGGCAGTTAGGCGTTTGTAACACGTAGGTGACATGCCTGCTATGTTCCAGACACTGTGGACGACTCCCCACACTCATCCATTGCCAACTCCCAGCACAGGTTGTCATTCCCCACCTGATGACTACAATGGCCCAACTGGTCTCTCACACCCACACGTACTTGCTTCTATCTGTTCTCCAAACAGCAACTGGAGTGATTTTTTTTGGCTGCTGCCGTGTGGCATGCAAAATCTTAATTCCCTGACCAGGGACTGAACCCACGCCCCCTGCAGTGGAAGTGCAGAGTCTTAACCACTGGACCACCAGGGAAGTCCCTGATCTTTTAAAAATAAAGCTCTGACCCTTTCTCTCTCTCTCTCAAAACCTTCCAATGACTTTCGATTATCTTTGTCTCACGTGGCTTACACTTTTCTCTCTCCCCTCAGACCTTTGTAAATGCTGCTCCTTTTACCTCAAATAACTGCCCTATTTAACTCCTTTCTCCTTCCCAAGTTAACTAAAACATCACTTCTGTGGAAAAGGGCTCTCTTCTTGTTCCGTGTCTTCTTGTTCCTTTGTCCCCACTAGACTGTGAGCATCATGAAAGGAGGTCCCAGGTCTGTTTTTGTTCTTTGCTCTCTTCCCAGTTCCTGCAACTGTGTGTGGCATACAGCAGGGGCTCTGCAAATCTATGAAAGAATAAGGAATGTAGGTCAAAGCAAGGCGATATCACCTCTCACTAACTGGTGCTTAGGCGAAGGCTTAAGACTTAGGATAATGACTGGGTATTTAAGTGAAATGGATTTTGTCCTAATAGGAGGATCAGAGAATAAGAGACACTAACAATAAATTAGTTGGTGTTTTACTGGTAGTTAATGCTGAGGCGTATCTCCACACTACTGTTCACTTCCAGATCCTGGCAAAGAATCCTATTTTCTGCTGAGCCTTCCCTGCCTTTTCATTTTTTTATACACTCAAAATATACACAGAGACAAGGGAAAGCTTTTAAGTATGCGCAATCTTATACTGCAGATTATTAACAAATATGGAGAACAATGAAAAGAGGTACTTAACCCCTTCTTGCCATGAATCCAGGATTTAGGATGTCGACTCAATATTAAAAGCTAAAGCACACTACAGACATCAGGATATAGAGAATGAGTGGAACCTCCTTCAAGCTGGACATGTTGTGATGTGATTTATGTATCCACACGATGCTAACAATGCTCACAACTCCTCTACCTAAGATCACCTTCGAAGCCACACTGGGCATCAGTCTCATTCCCTTTACAACCAGAACGACCCCTAAAATGTTTGTTGGATTCGGCCCTGAATGACTTCGTGTTGTTTCAAAACCTGAAAAACATCTCCACAAGAGGAAGGTTTCTGATCACAACGGACGTTTAAAAGAATGGGCCACTAGTTCTGAAGGTCATTCCAAAGCAGAAGTCTCAAGCATTTTGCACATTCTTGGAAAATGTTTCTATATGACATTCTTTCAGATGCATAAATTCCATCACTTTAAGAAAAAAATCGAAGTGCTTTATTTATAGTCAGCCAGTTATCTTCAAAGGCAACAGGGCAGATGTTACAGCTTAGCCCGTTGTGCAGTTGCCGTGCACTGGGGCACTCTTCCTGTTTCTCTCCTCTGGAGCATCCTGTGGCAGAAAAGCTGCATAAGGTCACTGACAAGATTTAGAGCAACGTGTGCTAGGTTGCTTCCGTAGCTGAAGCTTGAGCAGTTTTCGAGCTGGTGAAGGATCTAATTGTTGCGTGCTTCTCTTCCCTGCAGAGAAAAGGAGCCACAAAATAAACTTCAATTGAATTCAAATACCATTTATTGAAAACTTACTGTGTGGACACTGTGCCAGACACACAGAAGGGCATTCCAACAACAAATGAGAGCATGTGCCCTCTACGAGATGGCAGTCTGGTAGGAAAGCCAGCTGCAACTACAACCACAATACCATCCAATGAATAATGAAATGAAGGTATGTATAGCACATAATTTAGGGCTGGAGGTGGTCAGGAAAAGTGACGGATAAGTAATGTCAGTGTCACTTAGTGGATTCTTGAAGAATGAAAAGGGAAAAAAGGAATGGGTATTTCGTAAGTCTTGGATTTACCCAAACAACACAGTTTGTGGAGATTTAATTCTCAGTCTCCTGTGCTTCTGTGGAATTTACATCTACAAATTTCCCATCAACTTTGAGTACCCACAACGTAATAGTTATTGTGAGGGGAAAAGAAACCCTACCAGATATAGGCCTTACCCTCTGAGACCATATGTTTTGAAGGGCAGTGTGTATCCGAAGGGCTATGAGACATAACACAGTACAAGCTCTGGTCCCCTTAAGACAGGCTTACCGAGCTGTACTGACACCTTCTGGAGGCACTGGGTACTTTCCTCCATAAAGGCGTGCAGCTGCTTCATGGATCCTTGCAGTTCGTCCATCTGCAGACAAAAGACAGCTGTCAGTTGTAAGGGTCCAGGCGTCTCTGAGGCTCCTCAAACATGTCAGGCGAGCTCCTGCTCAGCTTTACTTTTGCTGTTCTTTCAACCTGGAATGCTTATGCCAGACTTCCCCACTCCACTCTTCTCCACACTGCTCCATGCCCCAGCAGGCTGACCTGCACAACCTCCAACAAGATCCCATGTCCTCTGGTTTCTGGGTGGGCTTGGCCAAGAGGGAGCCAAGTGCGAGGGAGCTGAATGAGGTCAGGGTATTTTACCCAGGCCTGCTTCCAGAAGGGTCATCTCGAGTTAGCTGTGTCTCTCAACTGAACGTCATGGCTCTCTCAGAGCATCCCACTCACTATATGACTCCCTGCCAGGTGCCACAGTAACTGTTCCTCCCTCCAGCCGACAGGTAATAGCTCAGCTGCCTCTAAGCCCCAGATTACTTTTGGTTTCCTGAAACCCACACTTTTGTACTTAGCCCCTCTGTAAACAGACTCTCCTTGAATTATCCTATATCAAATGCCATGTGCTTCCTGTTAATACTTGGGTTGATACACTACTATTCTCCAAAATGTCATGGATCATTCCTCATTTCTTTTAAGTCTTATTAAAGTAGAACCTTAGCAGGACCTTCAACCCCTCTATATAGCAACCTACAGCCCTCCTTCCACCTGATTTATTAACACTTATCACCATTTATTTGTTTCTTTTCTTCCATTGTCTCTCCATGTTTCCCCAAGGTAGAGCTGAATATACTCTTATCTCATCTAATTACGCATATTCTCCACGTCTTTTAATTTCCAAGGATGACAAGGTAGCAAAGCTGGATAACTCAACAAAAGAAACATGACCCAACTTACCACCAACTCCATACAATCAAAGACTTTATTCTGGTTCTGTAATATTTTCTGGTAGTCAGGCTTTGTATTAAGGACTTCACTCTGTGAAGACCCAAGATATGCTGTAGGTTCCACTTCAACTTCAGTATTTTTGGTTTCAGTTGATCCTCTAAACACAAAACAAAAGAGCTTTCAAATAATTTTACAATCATTTTCTGGGGAAAACAGATAAGATTACCTAGGGAAAAAACCTCCTAGAAGGCTTTATTAACCTGAATCAATATTCTTACACCCTGTACTGAAAGTACAGGCTCTCTAACTAACAGGAGATTCTGAGATCATTATCCAATATTAATATTTTTATACCTCTGGACTCCAGGAAATGCTAGAAGGTTAGCTGACTCCACCTAACAGTTAAGGTCCATTTACAAAAAGGACTACACTTGGGGTAAAGCCAAAGCCTGCTATCCTGAAGTCAACGTCTATAATCTTTTACCAAAGAGATGCTGGCCCACTTCAATTATCTAAAGTAACTGAATATAGGGAATTCCCTCGAGGTCCAGTGGTTAGGACTCCGAGCTTTCATGGCCGAGGGTGTGGGTTTGATCCCTGGCTGGGGAACTAAGATCTTGCAAGCTGCACGGTGTGTGGCCAAAAAACCCCAACCACAAACTGAATATAATGGACAGTTCATGAAAACTGATAATGACTCTTTAGTAACAGCTACTACAACTCACTGAGCGCTTACTGGGTGCCAGACACAGCTAAGCACTTTCCATTTAACCTTATTTAACCCTCATAATAACCCAATGAGGTATGAACTAATATTATCCCCATTTTCAAATGAGGCACTTCAGATTGCCCAAGGTCACAGAAGTGAGGAGTAGTTAGGATTTGAATAGAGACAGTCTGCTTCCAGAAGCATTCCTCTTAACTATTAAGCTATGCCCCATCAAAAGTTTTTATTCTGAAACTGCCATCTTATACATTATCTATCTTCATAAATAGAACATTTAAAGGGTGAAGAAAGTAGCTAATAACCATCAATGCTTAGATTGGGGGCGTTTCTCAAACTGTGTTCCTCAAAGCACGTCTCTAAGAGGCCACTTCTGCAATTACTATTTTGGCTAATGTTTTATAGTTACATTTCTAGCGAAGATTCTGTTTGGGAAAAAAAGCTTAAAATCACTGGTTTGGATGGTAAAATGAAATCAAAATCTAGCACTTACCCATTTTCTTATGCCTTCAAGACCCGGACAAAGATCCTCTCTCTCCTACACCTCATCTTCCATTACCCATTTCATGCCTGTATCTCCATGAAGGCCCTGGCCAGGGTTCTCTCGCATACCTGCAGCTCAAAGGCCATGTGCTCACTGAAGTCCCTTGATACTGTTCTTGGCCCAGCCCCAGGTTGCCAGGTACAGGCCAGAAATGTGCCTGTCTCCCCCAGGATGTGGAATGGCAGCCAAGGACACGGAACAGAGGCAATTCTGTTCTTTGACTGAAAATAGTGACAACTCTTCCTTCCCTTCCCCCTCACTCTCCATTTACAAAGTGCTACTATACACGTTACAGAGATCTGATGAGTTGATTGGCCTCTAAGAATGGATTCATCGTTCTATTTGTGCTAAGAGAACTGAAATCAATTCAAATCAAATTCCACAAGGTAAAAGCTTCCTATTTCCTGTCACAGATCTAACCTGGATATGATCTCTTCAGCCTCCTCCTGGTAGCGCAGCAAGAGCTGATCCCAACTCTGACGTTCTAAAGAAAACCTATAGGAACAGAAAATAATTCAGTTAATTTTTGATCATCTCACTCTGAATCACTCAGGGCAACAATAAGTGTATTAGGTGTCTACTCTGGTTCTAAGATATGAATAAAAACGTCAAAAAAGGATGAGAAAGCCTGACCAATTCAGAGGCTATTAATTTAATCAAATCAAACATGAGTTCTTAATAGCAAATCCACATCTTTAGTCTCTAGACTCCATTCTATGAAACTGGCCATTAGTACAGCCCATAAAATCCCAGTGTGCAGCTGTCTAACTTCCAGTGGGGATACACTAGTATTGACACACTGAACAGGATGTTTACTATTCCTTTTTCCCAGGTTTAGTTATTTTCCCCAGATGGATTTAGATTTTCCAACAAAGGTTCACTCATTTTCACTTACTTTGTTATATATTCCTTCATCTCAGCCACTGATGTTTCCAGAGACAAATCTGGTGCTCTTCTAGAATACAGACAGGGTGATGAGATTAACACAAACCTTCCAAGAGCACTTGCTATGGACACCTTACATAATTTTAATGGCCATAAAACATGTTCAGAATTTATCTTTCTTAAAAAAAAAAAACAAAACTTTTCTGAAGATTTAAATTTATTTATTTATTTAAAAAGTTTTCTTTAATTTATTTGTTTTTGGCTGCATTGGGTCTTCCTTGCTGCATGCACGCCTTCTCTAGTAGCGCTGAGCAAGGGCTTTGTTGTGGTGTGCGGGCTTCTCATTGCGGTGGCTTCTCTTGCTGCACAGCACGGGCTCTAGGTGCATGGGCTCAGTAGTTGTGGCACACGGGCTCTAGAGCACAGGCTCAGTAGTTGTGGTGCACGGGCTTAGTTGCTCCGCGGCGTGTGGGATCTTCCTGGACCAGGGCTCGAACCCGTGTCCCCTGCATTGGCAGGCGGATTCTTTTTTTTTTTTTTTTT
>NW_021703769.1:22255896-22260012 GCF_005190385.1 Monodon monoceros | reverse complement strand
CTCTCACTGTTGTGGCCTCTCCCGTTGCGGAGCACAGGCTCCGGATGCGCAGGCTCAGCGGCCATGGCTCACAGGCCCAGCCACTCCGCGGCATGTGGGATCTTCCTGGACCGGGGCACGAACCCGTGTCCCCTGCATCGGCAGGAGGACTCTCAACCACTGCGCCACCAGGGAAGCCCGGGAGGAGGCGGATTCTTAACCACTGTGCCACTAGGGAAGTCCCAGAATTTATCTTTCAACAAATATTTATTCTTGGGCTCTATTTCACTTTTGCACCAGGTAACAGCTTTCTCAGTGGGTCTCTTCATCATCTATTTCTCTCACCAATTCTAATTCACACACAGCCAGATTAACCTTTCTTAAAATATTCCTTTAATTTTTTTCCTTGCTTAAAAATTCTGTGACCCTCCACTGCATTCAGAAGAAAAGCCAAAACTCCTTAACCTGGCACTTAAGGTTCACTTAAGGTTCTGGCTCTGTCCAGCTCATTAACTTTGATTCCTATTACCCTTTATCTATTCTGTCTCATATAATGCCATTCAGCATCAAACATCAGAGGGTTTCAGGGCTTCCCTGGTGCGCAGTGGTTGGGAGTCCGCCTGCCGATGCAGGGGGCGCGGGTTCGGGCCCCGGTCCGGGAGGATCCCACGTGCCGCGGAGCGGCTGGGACCGTGAGCCATGGCCGCTGAGCCTGCGCGTCCGGAGCCTGTGCTCCGCAACGGGAGAGGCCGCGGCGGTGGGAGGCCCGCGTACCACAAAAAAAAATAATAATAATAAAAAAAAAAATCTGAGGGTTTCAATCTCCAAAGTTTTGTTCACGCCGTTGTTTAGCCTCTTCCCTTCCCACTAATCAAAACCTTAATATCTTTTAAGAAACAACAATACTTTTCCATATAACCATCTTGTCTTCCCACTTAAACTGAAGCTACTGGTTGGATATGTTTTACTTAAACCAATGCCTCGGCTCTGTAGGGCCATTAATCCTAAAGGAAAAGCAGGAGGCATTGAAAATGCCAAAATTTTGCAGATGTACTTGGTACTCTACCTGGTAAAAGCAAATCAGTTGTGTCACCGTTCGTGTTTTCCTACCAAGGCCTGTGAGAAACAGCCTCTATCACCTCTGGCTGACATGCAGCAGCCTGTGGCTTAAATATACTGCATTAAGTTATGGGGATATAAACCTTATTGCTGTTTCATTACCACGCAGAGGCCGAATATGAGCTAAAGAATAGCATCCTATATTAATCTTCCAAAGACTGGTTATGGGCAACCCAAGCGATTGTATTATAGTTTAATTAATGGAATAAGAAGGGAATAAATAGCTTCAGTGCTGCCTGACAAATGTAATTCTCTCATGGTAAGATATGCACAGTGAAAAACAATAAAGGAGTGCTGATGGAAAATATATATATATATACTGTATTAAAAGAGAAGCTATGTTGAACTAAAATATTTTTCATTTCCTGAATAGTAATGTTAATTCTAAGGATCCACAGAAAGGTAGACCTTTGTGAAGTCAAAAGTGTAAGCCCAAGTTACACGATTTGTTACAGGCAGTGGGTAGAGGGGTGGGTGCTGCCCCTGAAGAGGAACGACCAGTTTGGGGGTACGACTGCAAAATTTCTCCTAATATTCTTGCTTGCCAACAGCTAAAGGACATAAATTTATCTCCAACTTGCATGGCTAGTGAAGATCTGAAGAGCACTTTTCCTCTCAGCTTTCCATGGCTGGTTCCTTCTCACCATCCAGGTCTTACAGGTCTCAGTGCAAAGGTCAAATCACTAGAGGACCTCTCTGAACACTCTAGCTAAAGGTGCCCACCCCTCAAGTCACTCTCATATTTACTGACTTCTTAGATTATCACTATCTGAAATCATTATTTTCTAAGTATTTGTTTGACTGTCTCTCCTATTACAATGTATATGAAGAGAGATCTTGTTTGATTATTTACCACTATTTATCTCCAGATTCTAGAAGAGCCTGGTACATAGGAGATGATGGACGAACGTTTGTTGAGTGCATGAACAACTGTCTAATCAAAATAAAAAGTTTTATTTCTCCAGAGAAGACATACAGATGGCCAACAGGCACATGAAAAGATGCTCAACATCGCTAATTATTAGAGAAATGCAAATCAAAACTACAATGAAGTATCACCTCATACCCATCAGAATGGCCATCATTAAAAAGTCTACAGGGAGTTCCCTGGTCTCCTAGTGGTTAGGATTCCAGATTTTCACTGCCGTGGCCTGGGTTCAATCCCTGGTTGGGGAACTGAGATCTCACAAGCCGCGTGGTGAGAAAAAAAAGTCTACAAATAATAAATGCTGTGGAAAAAGGGGAACCCTCCCAACACTGTTGGTGGGAATGTAAGTTGGTACAGCTACTATGCAGAACAGTATGGAGGTTCCTTAGAAAACTAAAAATAGAATTACCATATGATCCACCAACCCCACTCTTGGGCATATGTCCAGAAAAGATGAAAACTCTAATTCAAATAGATACATGCATCCCAATGTTCATAGCAGCATTATACAATAGCCAAGACATGGAACCAACCTAAGTGTCCATCGACAAATGAATAAAGATGTGGCGTATGTGTATACACACACACACACACACACACACACACACACACACACACACACACAATGGAGTATTACTCAGCCATAAAAAATAATGAAATAATGCTATTTGCAGCAACATGGATAGACCCAGAGATTATCATACTAAGTAAGTCAGACAAAGAAAGACAAATTCCATATGACATCACTTATATATGGAATCTAAAATACAACACAAATGACTTACTTACAAAACATAAACAGACTCACAGACATAGAAAACAAACTTATGAGGGACTCCCCTGGTGGTCCATTGGTAAAGAATCCGCCTTACAATGCAGGGGACGTGGGTTTGATCCCTGTCAGGAAACTAAGATTCCACATGCCGCAGGGCAACTAAGCCCACGCACCACAACTACTGAGCCTGCACGCCCCGGAGCCTGTGCACCACAACTAGAGAAGAGAAAACCTGCACAACTAGAGAGAAACCCACGTGCTGCAATGAAAGATCCTGCATGCCTCAACGAAGATCCTGCGTGCTGCAACTAAGACCCAATGCAGCCAAAATTAAATAAAAATAAATAAATAATAAATGTGAAAATCTTTAAAAAAGAAAAAATAAAACAAACTTATGGTTACCAAAGGGGAAAGGGGGTGGGGAGAGATAAATTAGGAGTTTGGGATTAGCAGATACAAACTAGTGTATATAAAATAGATAAACAACAAGGTCCTACTGTATAGCACAGGGAACTACATTCAATATCCTGTAATAAACCATAATGGAAAAGAATATATGTATATGTAACTGAATCACTTTGCTGTACACCAGAAACTAATACAACATTGTAAATCAACTATACTTTAATTAAAAATTTTTTAGGGACTTCCCTGGTGGTCCAGTGGCTAAGACTCTGCAACCCCAATGAAGGGGACCCAGGTTCGATCCCTGGTCAGGGAACTAGATCCCGCATGCCGCAACGAAGATCCACACACGGCAACAAAGATCCCGCGTGCCGCAACTAAGACCCAGTGTGGCCAAATAAATAAATATTTAAAAAAAATTTTTTTAAATAAATAAATAGAAAGTCCTAATTCAATTATAATTTTGGACAGAAGGGGAATTGCTCTTACCCTTCTGAATCTTCAAAACATTTTTGTAGAGTTCCATCACTTTCCAGTCTGTCTGCAAAATGTTTCAATTCTTCAGAAAGAGAAGATGCTAGAGAGAATAGAATAAAATTTTATGTTATAAAATAAAGAGAATACAAATTTTCACAGTGAGCTGCTGACAAAGATATAACATACTTAATGTGGTCCCAGCTCTACGGTCCCCTGTTACATTCTCACCCATTTAAAAAAGTGGTATAAATATGCAGGAAGATTTTATCTTTTTTCTCTGGATAGGTATAGATAAAATGAAAGACAACTCCTCTTTATAACATTTATAATAGTGTTTTTTACACTTGACTGGTGAAAAAGCAGTTAAAAAGATGTATCTGGGGCTTCCCTGGTGGCGCAGTGGTTGAGAGTCCGCCTGCCGATGCAGGGGACA
>NW_021703769.1:22205302-22255796 GCF_005190385.1 Monodon monoceros | reverse complement strand
GGGAAGATCCCACATGTCGCGGAGCGGCTGGGCCCGTGAGCCATGGCCGCTGGGCCTGCGCGTCCGGAGCCTGTGCTCCGCAACGGGAGAGGCCACAACAGTGAGAGGCCCGTGTACCGCAAAAAAAAAAAAAAAAAAAAGATGTATCTGCATGGACATTTCATTCTTTTCAAGCGATTTGATCTGCTGGCACTGGGTGGAAGAACATTACAGAAGTCAGGCAATGGGCAAGAGTGTAATGAGAAATGTTGGAGACAAATAAAGAATTATGGGCATAAGGTAAAAACAGGTCTCTGCTTAAATTTGGAAGAGTTCACAATTAAATTCAGGTGAGGAATGCAGAGGGGAAAAGATATGTTAAAACAGCTATCAAAATAACCTGGGCAGGGGCTTCCCTGGTGGCGCAGTGGTTGAGAGTCCGCCTGCCGATGCAGGGGACACGGGTTCGTGCCCCGGTCCGGGAAGATCCCACATGCCGCGGAGCGGCTGGGCCCGTGAGCCATGGCCGCTGAGCCTGCGCGTGCAGAGCCTGTGCTCCGCAACGGGAGAGGCCACAACAGTGAGAGGCCCACGTACCGCAAAAAAAAAAAAAAAAAATAACCTGGGCATATCTACTCTAATTATGGTGATAGTGCAGTTCTGAGATAAATAGCTTTAACTGGCAAGTAAGTCTGAGTTCATGTATTTTCTAGGTCTTTTAAGTGGGTAACACTGAGTATTTCTGACCTGGATGATTGTGTAATGACACTGTAAGGAGAATAGCTACTTTCTGGAAAGCTGAAAACTGATTCCTGGGAAAGAATATTTGTAACTTACATCACAAACAGCTAATTTCCTTAATATATAAAGAGTTCCTACAAAATCAATACAAAAGAACCAATATCCCAATTTTTAAAAGTGAACAAAGGATATGGACAGACAATACACAGAAAATAAAGCACAAATGGCTCTCCTCTAAAAATATGAAAAAATTATTATCCTCTTCAAAAGAAAAAGCAACAGATTAAAAGTACAAAAAAATACCTTTTATCACCAATTAAACAGTAAAAAATCTAAACTTTTAGTTACAGTATAATTACACTAGTTAATTTCCAATCTAGAAATTTATCTTACTTTTACTTGAATATGTGCCAAAAGGCTTGTATAAAAAGGTATTCATTATCCATTCATTGCCACAGTAGAAGACTGAAAACAACTCTAAAAGTCCATCAGTAAAAAACTGGTTAAATCAAATATGGTACATTTATAAAATGGAGTATCATGGAGCTACTAACATGTCAAGACGGCTCTATAAGTGTGATATAGAATTATCTGCAAGATAAATTAAGTTAAAAAAAAACACAAGGTAAAGAACAGTGTAGAGTGGTTTACTCCTTTGATTTCAATGGATAAATGTTTAGAAATGCAATAAATCTTTCTGCAAGTATACACAAGAAGCTGGTGACTGCGGTTGCCTCTGGGAGGAAAGAACTGTGATTGGGGTCACGGTGGAAGAGAGGCTCACTTTCTTCACTTTTGGACCTTCTGAACTTCATAAACATATACTCTTATTTTTTTAATGCAACTCCCCAAAAAAGGAGGGGAGCTGGTTTTGTGAGGCAGCAGTTCCTGTAAATGGGGATCCTGAGAATGGGGCTTCAATTGACCTTCATAGAAGGTACAGACCAAGGTCAAAGCTCACTTGTCTAGTCTTAGTAACTTACCTTTGGCTCTAAAATTTTCAAGACTGAAGCCCTCAGTGCCCCTTAGGAAAGGTTCAAGTTTCTGAACAGAGAACTAAATAAAGAAAAGCATTTTCAGTACAACCAAGATTTCCCAGGCCAGTCCCAAGTTCATGTAATTTTATGATGTTTCATAAATGTGAGTAAACATGATTTAATTCTACACCTAAGATTTTTCATATAAACAAAACAAAATGAGAAAATCAAAAGGTAAGGGAAAAACTCTTTGTTGCCTAGACTATATGATTTGATTTTTGATTCAGGAAAAACAACGGTCACTTAATTCACACAAATGACTTGCTTATCTAAACTGATGTGATCGCCAGTCAGCCATATAACACCAACTTAGAATGCAGTCAGACCTCAAATGACTGCTTAAACTTAGATGTGACCTCCACTCACTGCAAATTCCCATCATTTGCTGCCAGTGAGCAAAATATACTAGATCGGGGAAATCTGACTGTTAAGTGCTCAGCGACAGCAGCACCGATGGGACTGGTAGAGTCTAGTCCAGAGACAGATCAGCTCCTGGGATTAAAGCTGGCTTTTAAATTAATCCCACTAGAGAGAAATATCTTTTACCCTTTACCGATAAATCACACAGTATTTGATCTCTCTTTGGGGATGTCACAGTTAACAGTTTTAAAAAAAAAAAAAAAAGAAAAGAAAAGAAAAAGAAAGCATTTCCCAATCGTGAGACTCTCACCTGGAAACTGGAAAGCAGGAGACAGCCCAGCCGTTTGCTTTCTGCTATGTTGACACTGATGGATCTGCAGAGCTCTAACATAAAGTATCACCGCATTGAAGGAGATGGATACTTAAGACAGTTAGCAAAGTAAAAAAAACTGAAAAATTCCCTCCCCCTTGATGCAGTCCAACTTAAGAAAACCCAAGCAGCCTTCTCTAATTAAAGGGAGAATTCATATATAGTCACATCTAATTTGTTCAAGATCACCAAAGAATGACATTTACCCATCTGTGCGACCTAACTTTGAAAAGTTATAAGAACCTTTTATGTACTACATTAAAATCTTGTCTTGATAAACAATGTAGATTAAAAAAAATTTAACTCCTTTTATGTTTTATATTCACCATTTGAAGAAAGGAGGTGGGATTATTGCAGTATTTCTATGACAGGCACTGCAGTGTGCTTTAAATACTGTCTTGGGACTTCCCTGGCAGTCCAGCGGCTAAAGACTCCGTGCTCCCAGTGAAGGGGGCACGGGTTTGATCCCTGGTCGGGGAAGTAAGATCCCACGTGCTGTGTGGAGCAGCCATGAATGAATGAATGAATACATACATACATACATACATACATACACTGTCTTAAGAATCTTCTTATAAACTATGAGCTCCATTTTACGGATGCGGAAATTGAAGCTCAGAGGGGATATAACTTGTCTGAAGCCAGAGACTGGTGGAGCCAGAATTCAACCCCAAGTCCATCACCAAAACCTGTTTTCCCACTAATACCATGCTGCCTCTCCTTAATGACCTAATGATACATTAATAGTAATTTGTTGAACACCTGCTATCTAAAAGGCATCTTATTAAACGCTATACACACCTCATTAAAACTTGAGGCAAGTATCTTATCTGGGTGAATCTTTTTTTATTTTTTTCCCCACACTGCCTGGCATGTGGGATCTTCCAAGACCAGGGATCAAACCACTGCCCCCTGCAGTGGAAGCACGAAGTCTTAACCACTGGACCGCCAGGGAAGTCCCAAGTATCTTATCAACTCCATTTGACAAAGGTTAGGTAATAGGTAACTTGCCCAAGGTCGCACAGTGAGTCAGCCAGAACTGAACGGGCATTTTACATAATTATGCCACTGAATCCTCAAACAACTAGAAGACATAGATACTGTTTTTTCGATTATGTTCATTTAAAAACATCAACTATTATACGGCAAAGGAAATTTGCTTTGAGAATTGGGAGAGATACATGTCTTTTTGCCCTCCGGCTTCAGCTGGCTGTGTTTTTAAAGTTCTTTTGTGCCCTCTCTTGATTACTTCTCCTTGCTTTTAGTCATGAAAAACTGGATGCCTTCCGCCTATAACCAAAGAAACTTGGCAAGTGGCTGGCAGTGACAAGGAGATAACAAATCTTATTATGCATCAGTAGTGTTCTGTTACACAGAACATTAGGCCACATGCTCTGGGACAGAGATGCAGGTTAGGGCAATCTTAGGAAACTGAAGCTTCTTGGCACGTCCATGGAGTAAAGTGCATGAGCCTAATTGTGGTGGCAATTTTTTGATATGCTACATGGCTGTTTTTACCCAGAATTCCTTCTAAACATGAGACCATCTGGAAGTGAGGTGATGTCTTTAAAATAATCACCACAGCTTAACACTTGAACTATTTCTTTACCATGTGCCAGGTACTGTACTATATATCAACTCATTTAATTCTCACACAACCCCATAAAATAGGTATTATTTCATCCCTTTTACTGATGAGGACCGTAAGGCAAAGGAGGTTAAGGGACCTGCTCAAGGTCACACAGCTAGTAAGGTCTTCCTGAAATGTGTTACTTTCTATATTAAATCTTGTACTTCAATGCTTACTGAGATGCTATTATTATAAATTCATACAAAATTACATTCAAATACAGCATGTCTAAAAAACTAGGTTTTTACCCTAGATATTTTTATGTGTCCTTCCCTCTGAGATATTTTCAGTTATAAAGCCTAAAATCAGGTAGCGACCCATCCACCTTCTGTTCTGCTTAAGGATATGAGGCCGAAAGCCACAGGAAGAAATCTTTACTTCTAGCAAAGGCGAATGTTGAACATTCACGTAGCAGAGGTGAGTGTTGAACAACCATAAATCAGATTTTCTGTTCATGGTATAGATTACAGTGGGTAGCTAATAACATGATATAAATAGCAATGATACTGAATACTTACTAGGTGTTTGACATCAGTACTTATAATCTTAGGATACTCCTACAGATGAGGAAACTGAAGCTCAGAGAGATTTGCTCAGCCACATAGCTAGTAAGCAGCAAAGTCAAGTCTATCTGTCTCCCATACCTCACTGCCTCTTATCTGAGCTGGAACTCCATTGTCTTATGTACATGGCACCCCACCTGTGATGCCCTGATGAAAGGGAGGCAGTGACTTCCGCCGGTTCGTTTCTTTCATACTTGCTCGCCGCCAGGATTGCCTCCTGTCTTGATGACGGGCACACTGTTCTTTGGGGGACAAATAAAGGGACCTGGATTGAAGTCCTTCCTGGTGGCTGAGATCACAACTTTCCCCCTTTTTAGGGCTAGAGCCAAGGTGAATCTGTTTCTTTGAAACGCCTTCAGTCATCTCCAGGGAGGTGGACGAATTACCACACGCTTCCGCAGGGTTGGGATCTGATTCCAATTGATGATCATGAGTCTTAGATGCCACTGGTTCCTCTTCTAGCACTTGTTATAAAAAAGTCAAAATACAGAATCAAACCCATCACAACTAAGCATCTGTGCAAAAAAGTGGAAAAAGGAAATGTGTGCCCCAGATCATGGAAACACTGAGGAAGCATCTTTGCAAATACGTGAGTAAGTGCTTTCAAGTCCACCAGGAGCCAGGAAAGTATTTAGGTAAAGCTCAGGAACCTGAACCCAAGAGGTACTGAATGTCACTACAGTACTCACCTTCTACAATCTCTGATCTAGAAGTCATCCTGGGTGGAGAACCCTGAAAACAGGAAAAGGAGGTGATCTGTTCTCCACATTTCAGTCCCAGTCTTGCTGGGGATTTACTACCCCAGAATCGGCCTTGTGCTTTCTAATCTCTTTGAACTGCCCCTCTTTGCCCCATGAAATTCTACCTGCCTGAGAGGGCCCAGTCCAACCCCGCCTCACCCACCTCCTCCAGAGAACATCTGCACAGCTCATCACCCCCTGTTCTCAATTTCTACAGAATTCATCTCTAGAAATACTCACCTTAACATGTAGCCCATCTTATTTCCCAATTATTTTGTGTTTAACAAGTGCCTAAGTGCATAATTCAGTTGATGGCATTATGATCTACCTGGTCTTCAAAACATGAAAAAAATCACATTATCCTTGATTAATTCTAAGATTCAAAGGCCTGTTCATTCTACTTCCAACAGTCTCTCTACAACTCTTCCCCGTCTCCGGTTATCGATTTAGTTCAGATCTCATAATTTCTACCACTCTCCCCCACCTCCCCCAAGAATCCAACAGTCTCTCCACTAGTTTTTCCTACATGCAGCATTGCTCCTCTCCAATCCATTCTTATTTATTTTATTTATTTTACTTTTGGCCACGCCGTTTGTGGGATCTTAGTTCCCCCGCCAGGGACTGAACTCCGTGACAGCGCGGAGTCCTAACCATCGGACCGCTGGGGAATTCTCTCCAATCCATTCTTTAGACAGCAGCAGAGATTCCTCCAGTGTACTCAACACCTTCCAGAAGCTAGTCCTAACTAGTACCCATTCCTGCTTTCTCCTGCCACTCCCATTCCATGCACCGCTTTTGACTCTTTGCACACATTGCCTGTAAAGCTTATTCATCCTTCCCAATCGAGCTCAAGTGCGAAGCTTTCACACCACTTCTCTTTGACAGAGTTGGCTGCTCCGCTCCACCCCTAGGTCTCCCTAGCACTGCCTGTAAAGTCCGTTTACATGTCTGCCTCCCCGGCCAGACTGTATTTCTAGAGCCTGTTACAGACAACTAACGGTTTGGAAAAGGGCAGGGACATGACTGAGGCATCTCTACATCGTCCATGCTTCCCCCACCCCCATCCCCAACAGAAATCGGTGCGTTGCGGGGTGCTTAGTAAAGAGAAATGAATATATGCGACGGGACAACATGGCAAAGATAACAGAACAACGAGGGGTAGGTCGAGGATCTGCATCGCCCCAGTAACGACTGTATCACTCAGATGAAAGCCTGGGTAATAGCAGCAATCACTGTCGCCCGCTAAGCGCTTATTACATGCCAGGACCTGTGCGTGTATGCAAACAATTTACTTGCATCACGATCCCGTTTAATCCTTTCCACAGCTCTGTAAGTACCATCATCAATTCCACGTTGCAGATAGAACTGAGGTTCAGAGGGGCAAAAGCCTGGCCCAAACTTGTTGTGCGGCCAGCCTGGAGCAGAGGCGAAATTCCAACCCCGGCCTGAGACCCACCCCCAGCCTTCAACCACTGTTCTGGAGTTTAGACCGCTGGCTCGGCAAACAGGCCCCGACCGAGAGGCGCAGCCCGGCCTCGGGTCTCCTCTTACCCGGAGGTGGCTGCAGCGCCCCGCTAGTCCCCGCTGTCGGGGGTGACGACGGGTTGGGTCTGGGCTGGGCCGAGGTGTCCGGCCCGAAAGAGGATGGTGCGCGGGTAAGCGGGGCCGCGTACAGGGAGAGCTCTGCGACTTCCTAACCTCAGAGCGACGCCCGTCCAGCCCAAAGCCTCCGCCCCCGAAAAACAAGGCCGCAGGCCACTCTCCGCGGCCCCAGAGACCTCCGCACGCCCTGCGCCAAAGCGTCTACTCCTTCCTGGTCCGGGCCCGCTTGGCGATCCGCCGCCCGCGCCAGCCCCGCCTCCGGTGAAACTCCCGCCAGCCGAGGGCGCATGCGCCGCCGGCGGCTTCCACGGCTCGCGCAAGCGCACGCGCAGAACGCCGGCTTCACTCAAGGTGCATGCGCGAACTGGTGTTCAAGACTCTTGTTGCCCCGCCCGCTTTGTCCAAGTTCTTCCCAGCCCAGACTTTGCCATGTTACACCTCCTCAGCTACGCCACGCCCAGGGAGTCACTAACTGGGTCCCGTTACACCAGCGTATCCTTTGCGCCCAGTATGCCTAGAGCCTTTCTAAGATGGGGAACAGAGGTCCAGGGAGGTACTTGCCAAAGGAATACAGGGCATTAGCGGGTGGGCAGTGATGCCTGCTCCGTCGCTAGGCCATGGTCACCCCTCCTTTTATCTTCTTAACGCTGAAAATGTGGACCATGACTCTCACACTTTTTCCAGTCCTGCTCTAGCACATATTCTCCCTTTGTGGTCCCTTCTATACTTGGCAAAGTTCAAGAACTCTCCTTTGTAAACTCACTGCAGGCCAGCCCCTCCCCAAACTGCTTGCCTCTCCTCTCGTCATCCCCCATTGCTTCTACTCCTTTGCTCAAGCCATTCCCTCTGCCTGGGAAGCCCTTCAAGCCTTTTGTTCTTGGCAAAATTCTCCGATTTTAAGCCTCAGCTGAGGATTCATCTCTCTCAGAGCCTTCTCTGAGGCCCCAGTCTGAAAAGCAGATCCCCTTTCTGTACTCCCAGGAGCCCAACCTGTGCCTGGTCCACTATCCCTTGCTGGCTTGGGGGATCCCAGATAGCAGACTGCTGCTTCAGCACCCAGCATGATGCCATCAGAATGTCCCCTTGCATGTGCAGTCCTTTGGGATCTGAAACCTCCAAGTGTTGAATTACAAGCAGTCCACAGAAACTGAAAGAAGGGTTGGTGAGCAGCAGCTGGAACGTGACTGTGGTCCTCCTTCTATAGCAGCTGTGGTCCTTGGAAAAGTTTTCTGGTGGTAGGCAGAAATCTGCCTTCCTGAAATTTCCACCATGTGGTTCCAGCATGTTGGCTACCAACAGACATCTGAAAGCAGAGATTTGCTCTTTATTCCTTGAATATCACTTTCTACAGCCCCGTTCCTTCTCTGCTCACCCTGCTCCTTCAACTACTACTCACTTGTCAATATCCCAAGAACAGAACACAGCCAGAACTGGCCCTCCTGGGGCCCAGTGGGTCTACTGCTTCATGGAATCCAGACCCAGTACATCCTCTATGTCCCTTCTCTGCTTTCAGTTCTTATGTGGCTCCCTACTGTCCACAGGATGTGGACACTCCTTCCCTCCTAAGGCCCTCTGTGATCTGACCCAGCCTCTTTCATCACGCCAGTGACTTCTTTCCGTTCCCCAGTTCTGCTCTTCTTTCTACTAGGCTTTCACACATGCCGTTCCCTCCACCTGGGACATGTCCTTTCCGTCTCCTGCCTACAACACACCACCATCTCCTTCATCTGGTCCTCTCAAGCTTAGGTATCAGTTCAGATGTCCCTCTGCAGCCTTTGCTGATTCCTCCCAGCTCCCTGAGCACCCTGGGCTCCCCCTGGCCATTGACATTTGCTTTCCTGTTTTTCAGGCCCATATATTGCTATCCTCAATGCCTAGCACAGGCCTGGCTATTGTTAGGCCCTCAAAAAGGAAGAGATCTGTGTAATTTTCATGTGGTTGCTGGCTTCCAAGATGGCCCCTAATGTTCCCCACTTCCTGGTCTTCATACCCTTGTATAATCCTCTCCCACAAGGAATAGGGCTAATCTGTATAAGCAATAAGATACTGCAGAAATGACAGTGTATGATTTTCAAGGCTTAGTCATAAAAGACATTGTAGCTTCTACCCTCTTTTTCCATATATCACTTGCTCTGGGGGAAGCCAGCTGCCATGTTGTGAGGATGCTCAAGCAGCCATATGGAGAGGGCCACCTGGGGAGGAACTGAGGCCTCTTGCCAACACTGACTTGCCAGGCATATGAGTGAGCCACCTTGTGGATCTTCCAGCCCCAATCACACCTTCACATGATTGCAGCCTGATTGACACTTGACTGCACCCTCAGGAGACCCTGAGTCAGAACTACTCAGCTCCCGAATTCCTGACCCACAGCATCTGTGATATAATAAACGTTTGGGGATAATTAATTCTACTGTAATAGATAATTAATCCATGTCCTTTTTTATGATAAATTTTTGAAAGCCTTTTGTAGAAAGTTTCAATTCCTTTTTTTTTTGGCCACACTGTGAGGTTTGCAGGATCCTAGTTCCCTGACCAGGGATTCAAACCCATGCCCCCTGCAGCGGATGTGCGGGGTCCTAACCAATGGAGCTCCAGGGAATTCCCTCAATTCCATTTTCGATGACTCTGCATTTATTTCTCAGTGGTCATACCACCCTTCATGGGAGACTCTGAGGTGTCAGCAGTCAGTAGCCAGGAACACCTGGTGGCTCCTCCCAAGTGACCCCCAAACCAGCCAGCTGGCTGTGGCATTTCCCAGGGCTCCTTCCTTCCCAGGCAACTGGGTGTGGGGTAGAGTCAAGTTTCAAATCTGCTGAGCACCCCACCCACCCAAAATGAGAAATCAGAGAAGAGGCCAAGTCCATGGAAACTGTTCATATGACATACTTTATTTCCAATCTACAACCATTAAAAACGCTTTGTAAGTTTACACTGTACAGTTATTCTCATGTCTGAAATAAGACACGGGGGCAAGGAGAGCTGGCGGATTGGACCATGGTTGTCCTAGCACCCAATCCATCCTGGGAAAGAGCCTTCTGAAGACAGGAGTGGGGAGGAGAAACAGCGGACAGGAGAGGTGGACAGTTTGGCCCAAGGATGCCCTTAGTCCCTTCCCTCCCAAAGGCCTTTCCCTGGGGAACCCTTAGGGCCCACAGCTGCAGGGTCCACACCAGGAAACCAGGATGGTCAGGAAGGGGGCTTCACAGTATTGGTGGGGTTTGGGGAGGGGGGCCAGGAGGAGGAGGAAGGACAGCTTCTGGCTCTCTTCCCCAGCCGCTGGGGGTTGGAGCTGTTTTTTGGCCTTGTCTACAAGGTATCCCTAGAGGTGAGAGGTGAGAGGAGAAGGAGCTGGCTGGGGATTTAGGAGTCTTCCTTTGAGGAGTTGTTTCTTTCCATTTGAAGAGAGGCCATAAGCCTATGGTGAGGTTTCCAAGGGATAAACGGTCTCAGGGTCTTTTGTCTCCTGCCCCCCCACCCACCCCAGGATGCCCACCTGCTGCCCAGCTGGCACAACCCTACACAATCTCTTGTAAAACCCAGACAAGTAGGAGAAGTGGGTAGGACTGGAACCAAGCCAGGGGCAGGGAAAGGAAAAACGTATGCCTTCTGCCAGCCCTCCAGTTTCCAGGAAGAGGAGAACATAGTTTTGTTTTGCTTTGGGTAGGGGCAGGGAGGGTTCGCAGTCTCTCAGGAGTCCAGATGAGGTTGGTGTTTCCTGTTCCTGGTCAGGGCCAGCCTCAGTCCCTCACCAGGCCACACTATTTGCGGGTCTAGATCAGCAGGTGGCAAACTCCTGTGTATATCAGAATCACCTGGAGGGCTTGTTAAACCCCAGCTTGCTGGCCACCCCCGCCCCCACCCAAGGTTCTGTTCCATAGGTCTTGAGTGGGCCCAATACTTTGCATGTCTATCAAGTGCCCAGGTGTTGCTCCCGCTTCTTTGAGAACCTCCAGGCAACATCCTCAGCAACCTGGTGCCCCAAGGCAGTGCCCGGGAGCTGGGCCACAGCTGGCAAGGCCCTGCCTTAGAGGCACCAAGATATCTGGGAAGCTGCTGGGCACAGACTTGTGGTGAGCCCCCCGTGCGGAGAAGTAAACTAAGGCACAGAGATAGCGGCGGAGCTGAGAGAGGAGCCAGGATACCAGGGCCCAGTGGAGAGGATGGTGATGCAGGACTCCAAAACATGAGGGGTGCTCTGGGGCCCTAAGGACCATCCTCGTGCTTATCATAAAATCATACAACCAGCCAAACACAGAGAAGTTAAGACATCTCCTGGGCCAGGTCTCCAGACTCCTGGCTGAGGTTCTTTTTCATGGGAGCAGTTTGAGTGGTATCAGAATGGAGAGTGACAAGGTGGCCAGGCCCTGACGACTTCGGCCCTTCAAGGATGCTTAGGGGAAACCAAAGCTCCTTTCCTTAGACCCTGGGGTCCAGGGGGCTGGTGAAGGGCAGGAAGGGAGTGGAGTAGGGCTGATGGGATACACAAGGTAGGGTCCAAGAAGAGTGCAGGAGGGGCGGGGAAGAGCCCTGGGCAGGCGACTCAGGCCCAGCATCATGTCACCAGTCCCCTTCCGTTCTTGGGTCTGTGGACTTTGCAAACCGCAGACACTGTTGGGAGGGGTAAGGGGTAGTGCCAGGGTGGGCTACAGGTTCTGCCAGGGTGGGCTACAGGTTCTGCCAAGGGCAAGCTGTTCCAGAGGCCGTGAGGCCCAGGGGAGAGTGGAGAGTATGGGGGATGTCAAATGGACAGACAGATGGACGGATGGCCAGGGAGAGAAGAACCCAAGCTAGGCTGTACCTACTTTCCAAACAAGGCCATGTGGGACTGGGCAGGACAGAGGAAGCCAAAATGGGGGATCCAAGTTCCCCCCCCAATTCCCAGTGGAGAGTGTTGGGGTCTTGCCGGGCAGCTGTGGACAGAAGAAAATGGGGCTCAAGGGTGGGATGGGGGGATGTCTTTCTGGGCTTGGGGGTGGTGGTCACTGAGGCCAAGCCCAGCCTGAGGCATTGGGGAAAGGTTCCCCCTTTGGTGTGAGTAAACACAAAATAAAACAGAACCCAGGGAATACAACCAGATCTGAAAGCAAACCTCCGGAGTTGGGAGACCACAGACATGGGAGGATGGGAATGTGAGGCTGAGGGCACAGGGAGGGGGGTGCTGAGGTTACAGGGAAATCCACGGGAGACGAGTGGAGCCAGGGAGGCCGTTCTGGGAGGGCTGAGGCATGGGTGCTGCAAGGAAGCCTGAGGCTCAGAAGAGGAAAACCTGGCCATGGGTCAGGGCCACCCAGTCTGCTGGTGGGAATCAGCTGGAGAAGAGGAGGCAGGATGAGGGGAAGATTCGGAGGAAGATATTAAAGGAGAGGATGGGTGGGCAGTGGGGAGCGAACGTACAGCCCAGAGAGAGGAAGGGGTTCGACCAAGACCACGGAATGGTAGGTGAGGGGTGTCTCACCACTGGGGATGCAGAACCTGATGGAAGTCAGGAAGCCTGGGTTCTGGTCCTGATTCTGCCTTTAACCTGCTGTCTGACCTTGGGTGAGCCACTCTGTCCCTTCTCTGGGCCTGATTCCTCATCCGAAAAAGTGAGGGGGTTCGACACAAAAGGACAAACACTGTATGTATGATTCCACTTATATGAGTTGCTTAGACGAGGCAAATTCATAGAGACAGAAAGTAGAACAGAGGTTACAGGGGCTGGGGGAGAGGGATGGGGCGTTATTGTTTAGTGGGTATAGAGTTTCAGTGTGGGACGATAAAAAGCGCTGGAAGTGGAGAGTGGTAATGGTTGTATCAACACAACACTGTGAACGTATTTAAAGCCACTTAGAAATGGCTACGTCTTATGTACGTTTTGCCACAATTTTAAAAAAAGCGAGGGGGTAGGTCCAGTTTATTTTTCTTTCTATTCACTAAGACTAGTGAGGGGTGTATCACCCCTGGGGCCAGGGCACCAGGAGGCTGGCGTGGGGACAATGAGTGTGGTCGGACCACTCCCCATGGGTGTAGAACCTTATGCTTTCCCAGGCAGGTTCACAGGTACAGTACTGTATTTGGTCCTCAGCACAGCCATGCAAGGACATTCTCCCACTTTGCAGCTGGAAGAACTGAGGTACAGACTAGCCACATGCTCCGGGGCCAAGGCCATTCAAGTTGGTGGCCGTTTATTATTATTTTAAAAATAGTGACCTGGAAACCATCCTTGCATCTTAGGTTCACACTGCAACTGGCTTAGTGGACTTTGAAGGAAGGACACATGCTCGAAATTAGCAGCAGAAGAGTTTGTCTCCTGGGGCAACTATGGTTGCATCCCATGACTGGATGATGACATGCTTCCCTTTTTACCGTGATGTGCTTCCCTTTTTACTGTGGCTGCCAGGAAACTCAAGAGTAAAATTTAATTGCAGGATTATGGGAATCATGTCAGATAGATTTGGGGAATGATAATTCCTCTTGCTTTTTGACTTTCTTTGTACTTTTTTTTTTTTGGCTGCGCCGTGAGGCATTCGGGATCTTAGTTCCCCTACCAGGGATCGAACCCGTAACCTCTTCCGTGGAAGCACAGAGTCTTAACCACTGAACCGCCAAGGAAGTTCCTGACTTTCTTTTTTTCTGTTGTCTTACTGATCCTTATGACTAAGACTGTAAATTGCCTCCAGTGCTTTTTGGAAATTCTCAGCATAATTAACCCAAATCAGAGCTGGCTTGAGGACCAGGCCCCCTAATTACCAGCTCAGTGCTCTTTTTAAGATATAACATCATGGTTATCTGGTTAAAAAAAGATGGCCTAACGGTCAGGGCTGTGAACATCAATGGTGTGGCCACTGGTACTCAGGATCTCCCTGGGAATTTGTTAGATACGCAGATTCCTAGCCCAGAGGCTGAGGCAGGTCCCAAGAAGCTGCATTTTGGACATGCCTAAGAGGATTCTGATGCAGGGGGTCCGCACACCACTCTCTGGGACACACGGGTCCAGTGATTCAGAGTGGACTGGTTTTATGTCTGGGTTGGGCAGTGGCATATTCTCGGTGTCCTATACCCACACAAAGCCTCCAGTGGGGCAGCGGGTTGACACAGCAAGCAGGACAGTGTTGGGCTGGGGGATCCAGTGAACCCAGGTTCTAGTCTAAACTTGATGACTTCCCAGTTAGGTGACTCAGGGAGGAGACCTGCACTTCAGTTTTGTCATCTGTAAAATGGGGGCACTAACCCCTATCCTGCCAAGGTTGCCTCCCAGAGTTGGCCCTTAGAAGTCTGAAGGAGATGTGGCATGGGGAAGCAATTTCTAAATAGCAATGTGCTCTAGGCGGGGGTGTACGGGGTGAGGGGGAGGTGATGCTGGTGGGGCTGGAAGGCTGGCAAAGCTGGGGTGGGGAGGACATTCTAGATGGGAGAGGAGAGGGAGGAAGGGCCTGGCAGTTGGATGGGCAAGAGGAGAACGGGCCGGGTGACGAAACCATGAAAGGTGCATGGGGGCAGGCACGAGGGAGCCATGTGGCAATTAGGGTGTAAGAGGGTCCAGTCTTGGGTCCTCAACTTTGTCACCTGGGAGAGCAGCTGGTAGAGGAGCGTCCCTGGGGGGACCAAGGGGAGGGGCCATTTTGAGTAAGACCTCTTGGAGGAGTTTTTACAATTGGTCAGCCTTTGGTGGGGAAAGAATTAGCGGGGGGGACGGTGGGGGGAAGGGCTGCCAGGGTGACGGGGACTTGGATACTGATGCTTTGTGCATGCAGGATCTAGGGACCACCGATGTGCCAAAGTGGTTTGACTTTCATTTCAAATACAGACATCATTGCCCCCAGGAGGGTTTAATTTGGCTCTGGGAAGAGGTCAGACATAAGAAACACAAGATCGTCCAGTCTGGGGTCAACCATGCCAACTGGTCTCCCATTTCCCCTCAACCAACTGGTGCCAACACAATGGATCCAAACCCAGGGGTCTGTAGGGAATTAGGACCCCAGGGTTCCTTGGGACTTTGGCTGCAGAGAATAGAGATGGGGAAAGGAAAAAGAAGGCTAGAGGAGGAGGAGGAAGAGAAGGAAGAAGAAGCTGCTAGGAGTGAAAAGGTAAGGGGCAGCAGGAAGGGGAAGAAAGGGGGAAAGGGCAGTGTTCCTTCCTGGGACCCAGTGCTCCAGGGGAGTCCCCACAGAGGGCCAGGCAGTTTTCTGCTTTGGGAATGTTACCAAGACTTAAAAAGGCATTTGAAGAAACAAACTTAGAAATTACATTCCAAAAGAGTAGAGAGTTTTTACAAACCAACCCCCCACCCCAAAAAAGAAAACACAACTGTTACTAATTAAAATGCTAAAAATCAAACCAAATCAATATTTACACATAACATTTTCAACCCCATCAAGCCCCTCATCCAGAGGCTTCTGTAGGAACAGTGATGAGTGACCTTGCACAGTGGCATGCAGGAAGCAGAAACTGGGACTTTATTGAAAACCAAGCTCTGGGGTCTCGGACACTGGCTGAGGTCTGGGTGGCCATGCTCTAAGACAATGAGAATGCAAGGACAATCTTGGATGAGAACGACGGTAAGGCTGAGCGGTCCGCAGGGTTCAGGTCTCACGAGGATATCTCCCCAAGGCTAGAAGCACAGCCTCCCTGGCCCTCTGCAGCTCTGGGAAGTGCCAGAGGCCTCTGGTGGCTTGTGGCCTTGTGTGAATCCCCTCACTTGGAGAGAACCTCGGAGGGGCCCCCTGACCTCTTGGGTGGGAGCAGTGGCTTCCTAGAGGGGATTGGCCCATGGCTCCATCAGCCTGCCTGCTCTGCCCACACAGGTCACTATGGCATGAGGAAGTGGCTGCTTGCACCAACGTAACCCCAAGTTCTACCGATAGGGAATGGTGATGAAGGAATTTGGGTAACTGGTCCAGGTGCCCCAGAAAGGGCAAGACCGACAGCTGGTAGGTGGGAGCGCAGAGGCATCTCCTGAGTCCTGGGGGCAAATTAGCCACGCTGCTGGCTTTTTGTCTTCCTAATGGCAAATTCACAGATAAGCCACTCTATCCTGGTGCTTCCACTCTGAGCCCCCAGCCCGTTACAGGCAGCTGTGTGTAAACAAAACGGGTTCACTGGCACCAAGGGGGGAGGCCATCTGAGTATCCCTCCCCCATCACCACACTGCAATGAGCCACGGTGCAATCCATCCGATGGCTCAGGCAGCTCACATGGGACATGGGGAAGGGTGGGCAGTGGAGCTGGGGCTGGGAGGCGAGCCGGGAGAGCCCATAAGGCTAAGGAGAGAGGCTGGTGAAAAAGCTGGCAGGGTGGTGAGAACTGAGGCAGGCTGGCAGACACTCTCAGATCGATGTGCAAAGCTGCAATAAACAACATTCTTGAAGTTCAGTCCTGTTTTCCTGTGAGTTCTCACTTGGGGAACTTGGAGAGATCTCCATGCTCTTGATAAAGCCTTAGTAATCCGTGTTTGACTCATCGAAACAAAAAAGGTTTCAGAGGGAGGGAGGAAAATGAGAAAAAATGGAAAATGTTTGGGAAGCGGTCCAGCCCTCCACCCTGTCTGTGAGCATTTACAGACTCACGTCTGGGGGTTGGGCAAGTACCGGGTGTTGAGTGTAAAGTGGTGCTCTGAGGCCAAAGGGTCAGCAGTTTTGGGGGAGCAGGCTGCAGGGCTCCAGCTTTGCTAGGGGGCCCTCCAAAGCTGACCTGGAGACCAGAGCTCGGCTGCTGAGTTGCCTCATCCACACAGGGGACCCTGCGCCTGTCCATCGTGTTAAAGCCTTGCATTGTCCCAGTGGCGAGAGTACATGTATCAACCTCCAATAAATTACCTTAGGGGCTTTGGGGTAAGTTAAATTATTAAAATAAAGTAAAACCACCTTAAATATTTATAGTAAGAAAAATTCAAATAAACAACCGAGGCAAGAAATATGTTTCCAGGCCCCAGTCTATTGCCATGTCCTGGGGCACTGGCCTCTCGGAATGCTCCTTGGCCTGACCTGGCCATCTGGGAGTCTCTTACTGGGAACGTCTTTGCCCTCCACCAGCTGCAGGATGTAATCACAGTGGAGATGCGGTGCCCCTCCAGGGTGCCAGGGAAAGAGACCCCAGCGATCAAGGCAGTGGGCAATTAGGCATTTATTTATCTGTGCACCAGGTCTTGAGATGGACTTTACCTATTTCTGTCCTCAAGGAGTCTCCTGGGAAGGTTGGGGCCCCCCAAGTCACCTTGGCAAGAAAGGCAGTTCCAGTGGCTCTCCAGCCCTGAGCCCCTCGTCTTCTAGTCCTTGCTGCATCCAAGCTACGGGCAGGGAGATCCAGGCCTCCAGGATTCCAAGCAGATACTTGACCCTGGTTACCGCCCTATCATATCCCCTAGAGCCATAGCAATCCAGAGCAGCAGGGCTGGGAGGAGGAGGCGGTGGAGGGAAGAAATGGACGGGGTGATGCCCATTTCAGCTCCGCCAAAAACCCCAAGTTGAGCCCTAGAGCAAAGCCTGTTCTTCTCATTGGTGTTTCCTCCCCATGAAGAGGGATGTGGTTGGCAGGGAATGTCTCTGTGAGCCCTTTTCCCTGAGGGGCATGGCCAGAAGTGTATCCTTTCCTTGGGTCTTCTGAGAAGTGGGTGTGGCTAGAGCCAGGCAAGGCTCTCCCTTATGACCCAGGGATCAGCTCCCAACGGATCAGCTCCTAAGGGATCTTTCTGGAGCTGCTTCTGAAGCCCAGCTTTGGTCTTTCTCCCACTCGCTGCCTTCCCCTGGGAAGTCAGAGATCGCCACCCAGCAGTCAGCAGGAGGCCCCGCTTTACCTGGATGGGAAAGCTCTTCTGCGGCGGTGGTGCAGCTGCTGTCCCTCCTGGGCGAGAGATGCAGGGGGCGCGGGCCCCTCACCTCGTCTCCTCTCCGCGGGTTCCCTTTGGCTGTCCAGGGACTGGGCTGGTTGAGGTGGGGAGCTCGGCTGCTCTGTCACTCACTGGGGGGGGGCTGCCCTCTCCTCCCCACCCCAGGCGCACTCCGAAGGGTGCAGCCTGCACTTGGAAGGAGAGTGGCGGACGGCAGAGCGGGATGGCCGGGCGAAGCAGGAGGCGAGAGACTGGGTGCTACAGTCACACACGGCATCCTGGGAGGAGGGAGGAAGAAGTCGGGAGGAGCCAGGAGGCACTGCCCACCCAGGGACTGGGTGGCCAGGCAAGGAATCTGGACTCAGCTGTGCCCAGGGACCAGTTCCCAGGGGCTGTAGCCCCTCTCTGGACCAATTTTTAAAAATTATTTTCTCCCATTAGAGCAGTAATGAATGCTCATAAAGAACCTTCCAGAAGGTAATAAATTCTGGAATATACAGAGAAGAAAGTAGACATTGTCCATGAAAGATAAATTCTCTAAACATTGCACACACATGCATTTACCCAAATGATTTCAACCCCTACAGCTTATTTTGTAATTGCAAAACATGAACACTTTTTTGTCATGTATGTCCAGATCTCCTTCTTTTTAATGGCCACATACTATTCCACTGCGTGGAAGTAGCTTGATTTATTTATCCAATGCATTTTTTATGTGGATATTAGGTAGTTTCTAATTTTTTTTTACTATTACCAACACACAGGGATAATGGTTAAAAGTGCTGCTGTATATTATTTACAATTGCCAAAACCTAAGTGTCCATCAACAGATGAATGGATAAAGAAGATGTGGCACATATCTACAGTAGAATACTACTCAGCTATAAAAAAAGAATGAGATTCTGCCATTTGCAGTAACATGGATAGACTTGGAGGGCATCATGCTGGGTGAAATAAGTTAGATAGAGAAAGACAAATACTGTAGGATATCATTTGTATGTGGAATCTAAAAATTACAACCAACTCGTGAATATAACAAAAAAGAAGCAGACCCACGTATATAGAGAACAAACTAGTGGTTACCAGTGGGGAGAGGGAAGCGGGGAGGGGCAATATAGAGGTAGGGGATTAAGAGGTACAAACTATCAGGTATAAAATAAGCTATTGTACAAGGATATGCTTTACAGCACAGGGAATATAGCCAATACTTTATAGTAACCATAAATGGACTATATCCTTTAAAAATTATGAAACACTATATTACACACTTGTAACTTATATAATATTGTACAGCAACTATACTTCAAAAAAAAAAAGTGCCGCTGTAAAACTCAATTGCTTGGTTCAAATCCCAGCCCAACTGTCTACCAGCTGTGTGAACTTGGATAAGTTATTTAACCTCTTTGAGCCTTGATTTTTCCTGCTCTAAGATGAGGGATGTGATACCTTTGTCAAAGTTGTTGTGAGGGTCACATAAGGTACATGTGAAGCATTTGATAGCGCCTATCAAGTATTCAATAAATCTTAGCAGTTTTTATTAATAATGCAATACACTTCTTTACACACGTATCCACCTCTGTGAATATTTCCATAGGCTACGTTCCTAGGAGAACTATTGGGTCAACAGGTAATAAGCACATTTTACATACTGAAAAACATCTGGATCAACTGTGAAACCAACATTCAAAATACAGCCAGCTTCGTACCTCTGTTTCTTTATGTAGGTGTGGTTATGTGGGTGTGATGACTAATTTCATGTGTCAGCTTGACTGGGCCACAGGTCCAGATATTTGGTCAAATATTATCCTGGGTGCCTCTGCAAGGATGCTTTTGGAAGACAGTAACATTTAAACCAGTAGGTTGAGTAAAGCAGATGGCCCTCTCCAATGCGGGTGGGCCTCATCCAATCAGTCAATGTACTGAATAGACCACAAAGGCTGACTCACCCTGAGTAAGAAAGAATTCTTCCTTCCTGATGACCTTTAGATCGGAACTACATCAGCTACATATGCTGTACTGGAGCTATACCATTGGCTCTTCTGCTTCTCAGACTTTTGGACTCAGGAACTAAACCATTGGCTTTCCTGGGTCTTCAGCTTGCAATATAATAAATCTCTCTCTCTCTCTCTCTCCTCTCTCTCTCTCTCTCTCTCTCCTCTCTCTCTCTCTCTCTCTCTTCTCTCTATCTCTCTCTCTCTCTCTCTCCACACAGACACACACACACACACACACACAACCACAAAGCCTATTGGTTTTGTTTCTCTGGAGAACTCTAATACAATGGGTGTGTTCAGTTTGTGAGAATTCAATAAGCCATATTCTTACAATATGCTCAGTATGTATATTAACCTCAAAAAGGGTTTTCTTAAGTTAAAAAAAGAGGAATGAATATTTAAAAGGTTTTTTTTTTTTTTTAAATGCAGCCAGAGAGTATAGGGAGGTAAGGCACTCACCATACACTCCTGGGGGTTCTAGAAATTAAACAAAGTCTTTGGAAAGACAATTTAGCAACACTTATCAAATACCTTTAACAGTTTACAGTCTTTTATTCTGGAATCCCATTTCTGCAACTCAAATGTAAGGAAATAATCTGCAATACGGAAAAATGCTTTTGTGTCAAGATGTTCACCCACAGCATTACGTATAATAGGGAAAAACTAGAAACCAGCTAAACATACAATACGTACAAATCACATGGGTCAATCCCAGCCCATGCCACCTCTCTGTGCCCCCACCTACAACCCTCCTTCACTCCGTGCACTGCAGACCATGATACCACCCCTGACCACAGCTGACTGGACCAAGGGGTTACACTGGACTCAAGTTACACTAGTCAGTTTCTTCCTGAAATGTGGAATGGGGACAGAGGGATTTGAGTCAGTCTCCCTTAGGTGCTGGAACTGGAAGATGTTATAAAAGCAGAGTAGGCAGAGCCCACCTGGACCATATTCAAATATAACAGAGACAGAGGGAGGAAGAGGACATCAGAGAAAATGAAGCTCAAGAGAGAGGAGAGGGAGACAGAGCAGCCACTGGGGCCTTTGGGTCCCTGCCCTTGGGTTCCATGAGATCCTCTGCAATTTCCCTTTCTGCAAAGCTAACTTACATGCGTCGTTTTATTAACATGCACATGATCCCTAACTAAATCTGAAACTGGTATCAGGAGTGGGGTGAGCAGCAAAAGAGTCCCAGAGAAAATGGAAGCACTTAGGGATAGAGTCTTGGTGAGGGCAGTGGTGTGCTGGTACATGTTTAATGACTAGTTTCCCAGGAGTAAGAGGAGAAGCCCTGATTTGCAGCATTTCCAATTTTCACAGAGTAAATCCTCCCATGCAGCATTTCTAATTTTCAAGGAGTAAATCCTCCCCTGGTGGCTGATCTCAAGGTACTAAGGTGACATCACTAAACACAGAGATGTACACGATTGGCTCTCATGAACCAAAGCAGCTGGCTCCCGCACACCACTGGGTAGCAGGAGGGCAGTGAGCGGCAATGCCTCTTCCCTGGAGGGGGTGCTGGCAACCTCTGGGGTGTGGTGGCAAAGCAGGTGGGTATGCCACCATGCTCACCAGTCTCTTGTATTCAGACTGTGTGTCCATCAGGTCTGCTGTTCCAGGTCTGGGGCCTTCCAACCCCCATCCCAGAGCAGCACAAGGACCTTTGAAATACACAAACCACATGCCTGAGTTTGAAAACCAAGAGTGGGACCTTATAAGCCAATCTCACCTCCCAAGAAAAAGGGCAGACCCCACCCACCTACCTCATTGGGAAGGACCGTGGCTCCATCTCCATCCCGAGGGACCCCATCCTTCCCCATCTGGGGGAGCATGGAAAGCCTGGCCTCCTCGCTGCCGCCTGACTTGGCTGCCTTCTTGTTCAGGATCCTGGCCATGCCCTCCGGCTGGTGGTAGCTGGCGGGGGAGATGGGCTCCAGCTTCTTGGCGCCCTCCTCCCCGGGTACGGATGTGGGGCTTGGCGCCCGGCCACACACGTTGCGGAAGAACTCCTGCACGATGCCATATTTGGGAGGCTCGGGCTTGGCCCGGGCCTCGGACACGCCCAGTTTCCAGACGGACTCGGTGCTCCCCGAGTGTTCCACCACGCTGAATAGGCTGGACAGCCCATCGTTGATGTTCCTCAGCACGGGGCTGTCCCGCGTGGTGGTGGAGCGGGCCCAGGCCGAGCCGTTCTGCTTGCCCTGGTGCAGGTTCCACAGGCTGCGGTCCTTGGCCCCGTCCAGCTTGGACACGGACCGCCTCTGGAGCTTGGGCGAGCCATACTTAGGCGAGCAGCACGGCCGCTCGATGCGCGAGTGCACCTTGTCCAGGGAGGAGGAGATCTGCTTGCTGCGCACGGACACCAGCGAGGAGCTGCGGGGCGACCAGCTCTTGCCGTGCAAGCTGCTGCGGGGCGGGTCGGTCTGCAGGCCCACGCTGACCGTGCGGATGGTCTGCGTGCCCACGCTGGCCAGGCCCACCGTCTGGCTGGACGTGCTCTTCACCTTCCGCTCCAGCGAGCCCGAGCGCATGGCCTGGCGCACGCAGTTGGTGATCTCCTTCATGTCGTCGCTCATGTTGCCCGACATCTCAAAGTCGTGCAGGGCCGCTGGGAAGCCGGGCCCGGCCGCCGAGGGGCCGCCCCCGGAGCCCCCATCCAGGCGCTGCCGGGAGAAGTTGCAGAGCCAGCGGCTGTAGGAGCTTTCCGCCAGCCCGTCCTCCTCGGCGGACTCTTTGGGCTTGGCTGTGGTGAAGAGGAAGCCCGGCTCGATGATGATCTTGCCCTCCCTGTCATGGACCACGGGGACGCCCAGGCGCCGGGCCACCGGGGGGCTGTAGTAGACGCGGATGCCCGTCTTGTCGGGAGCCGTGTAGCTGCGCTGCATCTGCCTCCCTGCCGGCTCCTGGCAGCCCAGGGCACCCAGGCGGTTGCAGTCACGTGGAGAGAGCCCTGGTTGTTCCGGCGCAGCCTTCTCCGGGTCCACTGGCTGGGGGCCCACAAAAGCAAAGGCAGGGCTGTTGGGCAGCTTCTTGCCCAGGGCGGCTTCCCCCGCGAGGTAGGGGGAACAGTCCAGCAGACTTTCAAACTCTGACATGGAGGAAACAGATTTGGTCCTGGGAAGCACAGAGGAGAAAGGGCAGAGTTAGTGGAAGATGCCTCATGCGGAGCAGGTACTCTGGTCTTCCTCCCTGGTCCGTGCACTTCGCGTGCAGGGGGCGGTGGGGCAGTGGGGAGACAGACCATGACGGTCCTGCTCACCTCTTCTGGAAGACGCTGTAGGTGCCCTGCCCCTCATCCCCTCCACACTCACACCTACACATGCAGCACTGCATCTCTGAGCACCTGCCATTCTCCACTGGAGGGCTTTTTTCTGTCTGCAGGAGCACACTTGGCCTCCACCCACAGGAAGCTAGACATTCACATAGTTTATGGCCCTAGACACAGCCCTCAACAAACAATGAGTGGGGTTTGGTGGCTTGGTACCAGCTTCCCTGTCCCCCAGGTGGGAGAACTAATGTTCAGCTCTGGCTCCCAGAGATGCTGTGAAGCTGATCCAGTTGCCCACGTGTATCCTGGTTGATAACACCTCCTTTATGGTGCCTTCCCTACCCTGTCTCACTTCCAGGCTTTTCCTGGAATCCCCTCCCAAATATACCATTTGCACTTAAATCCTTGCCTCAACGTTTACTTTTGAGGGAACCCAATCTAGGACACATTTAATCTCCAGCCCAGACCTGGCACGTGCACTGCCTGATGACTGTAAGTGCCAGGCCTACGTGACAACAGTGCACACGTCAGATCATTCAGTCCTCCGACAACTCCAGGGGGCGGTTCCTGTTATCCCAGTAGGTAGAAATGGGAAGTATAGCCCAAGGGCACAGAGCTAGAAATGACAGTGCTGGAATTCAAATCCCACACTACGACTCCAGAGCCACCCTCCTATCCTGGGGCCCACCTGGCTTCACGCTACTCGCACGGCCCTGTTCTGTTACCCTGAATCTTTTCATAATGGTTTCCTAATGGTGGAGACACGGTCCTGATAGCCCTAGGGGTTTTCCTGGCTATAGCACAGGGCTGGGCCCAGAGGATGCTGCTCACTAGTCCCAGGAATAGATGTCCAGCTGGACTCTCCCAACTCCAGAGACAGGAAGAACCCCAAGAGGAGCTAAACAGTTTCTTTCCCAGCTAGGATATTCTGGGGTCCCAGTTTTCCACGCCCAGAATCAAAAGAAGCACAGGCTACAATTGCCATCACCCAAACCTTCCCGGCTCCTAAGTGGCTTGTGTTCCATAAAAACCATATCCCAGGGGACTTCCCTGGCGGTCCAGTGGTTAAGACTTCACCTTCCAATGCAGGGGGTGCGGGTTCAATCCCTGGTGGAGGAGCTAAGATCCCACATGCCTCCGGGCCAAAGAACCAAAACATAAAACAGAAGCACTATTGTAACAAATTCAATAAAGACTAAAAAAATGGTCCACATCAAAAAAAAAAAAAAAAATCTTTAGAGACCATATCCCAGTGTTCTCCCAATTCAGCTGAGGTGCAGTGGTGGGTGCGCAGGGCAGAGGAAGAGAAGAGAGGCAAAGGGGCAGGGCAGCCTGCAGGGTGGGGCTGGGGGGCAGAGCAGGGGGAGGGGCTGCAGAGTGGAGCACGGGGAGGGGCTGCTAGCACCTCTTTAAGCCGGTTCCCCCAAGCTCAGCTTCAGAAACAGCCTCCTTGTTGTGGATCTTCTCACTGTGTGTCTGCCATAGAAGAGAGACAGGAAAGGGTCAGTCTGGCCACTAGCACACAGAGGGAAGGTAACAGGGGGTCTGGGTGGGAGCTGGCCCCGAGCCCCACGCATGAGTCTCCTCTTGTAGAGCAGGAGTGATGTCAGCACTGATCTAGAATGCCCATTGGTCAGTTTCTGGCTACAGTGCACCTACCCCCTCTCCACACACACATAGGTATGTGATGCAGGCATGGCCAATCGGCGGTCCAAGAGGGAACCCAAGGAAAGAGACTCTATTTAGAACGTATTCTGAATGTAGTGGCAGCAACAAAGCACCCAGTAGTCGCTGCTCAGCTGAAGGTGAAAGCAGTGACCTGAGGTCCTGCTTGGGGTTTGCCCCACCCTGGTTCAGAGACCTGCACCAGTTTTCTGACCCTGCATCACCAGCCCTTTTGAGCCCCTAATGAAATCCTCTCCTGCTTCAGTTCCCCAGAATTGGCTTTTATTGCTTCCTCAGGCTATCATGAGCAAGGGCCCATATGTTCACTCTTTGGTTACTCAGTGTGTGGCTATATGGACAGTGCACCTGAGGCTTAGAAGCAAACTTCACTGATTGATCTCCACAACCAGGGCTGGGCTAAGGCAGAGAACGTGATTCTCATTTTACCAATGAGGCAACTGGGGCCCAGAGAGGGAGAGTGACTTGCCCAGGATCACACAGCTCTTTGGAGGCTCTGCTTTTGAGAAAGCCACAACTGAAACACAGAGAAACACCTAGCCTTTGTCCCAGGCATGGAAGGATGGAGCTAACAGGGGGCTCTTTACAGGTCTCAAGGCTGGAACCATGAAGTAGAGACCTCAGGATTGAGGAGCCCAAGGGGGTGAGGGTGTGTGACCTGTGGGACAGGATTAGCATCGTCCTTGTCACATTCCCCAAAAGTGAGAGACTTTCCAGTGTAGCCAGGAGCACAGCACATGGGCTGCCTGCCACCCCACTCACCTCTTTCCAGCTGTTGTCCTGCTTCTCCAGATCCGAGTGCTTCAGGACCCAAGGGTCAGCAGCCTTCTGCAGCTGGGCAAGAGTAAAGAAGACAGTCATGTGCAGGCAAAAATGGTGAGCAGGGCCCTATTTTGTGCAGGGCCATTCCCCAGGCTCCACTCTGCAGCCCAGATGACCCAGATCATGGGCTCAGAGCCACCTTCCCAGTGGGCAGCAGCTCTGAACCAATGGAGTGGGTTTGACAAATGATCATGAAACCAACCACTTAAAGGCATCTTTATAAGTGTCATTATATCAAGCACGGTAATAGTTGTTATTACCATGTTAATTCACGATACAACGCCTGCAACAGCGACATCAGCAGCTGAGTGACGTCAAAGTGGTCTCTCCACCTAGGTATGCTAAGCGGCAATTAAACTGAATGAGCGTGGCCTCTGCATTCTGTCATGAACAGCTCTCTATGAGAGAGGCCAAGTGTGAATAATATGTATATTAGGATTCAATTAATGATTTAAAAAAATCTCTGAATGTAAATTTTTTTTTTTTTTTTTTTTTTGCGGTACACGGGCCTCTCACTGTTGTGGCCTCTCCCGTTGTGGAGCACAGGCTCCGGACACACGGGCTCAGTGGCCATGGCTCATGGGCCTAGCCGCTCGCGGCATGTGGGATCTTCCCAGACCGGGGCACGAACCCGTGTCCCCTGCATCGGCAGGCAGACTCTCAACCACTGCGCCACCAGGGAAGCCCCCCCCCCTTTTTTTTTTAAAGGGCTTCAAATGCTTGGCTTTTATTTATTTTATTTATTTATTTATTTATTTTTGGCTGTGTTGGGTCTTCATTTCTGTGTGAGGGCTTTCTCTAGTTGTGGCAAGCGGGGGCCACTCTTCATCGCGGTGCGCAGGCCTCTCACTATCACGGTCTCTCTTGTTGCGGAGCACAGGCTCCAGACGCGCAGGCTCAGCAGTTGTGGCTCACGGGCCTAGTTGCTCTGCGGCATGTGGGATCTTCCCAGACCAGGGCTCGAACCCGTGTCCCCTGCATTAGCAGGCAGATTCTCAACCACTGTGCCACCAGGGAAGCCCTGAATATAAATTTAAACAGCAAGAAAGGGAGGGAGTGGGTTGGAGTATGCTTTTGTAATATTTGAGTCTTATATAAAGATGAAGTCCTGACTTATACAATTGCAATAAAAAATAAACAAAGGAAAAAGTCACAGTGGAGCACAGCAGCTTGATAAGACAGGTGCATGTTAACTGTAGTGGGGTTGTAATGGTCAATGATTGTTTTTCCTATTTCCCCCTTTTGGTCAGAGGACTCTAATTTTCATGGGAAACCTCTTGGTTCCGAGGTTTTGGCAGGTTCTAGGTGTGGACACATGACTAATACCTGGCACATCAGAGCCTTGTGGAAAAGGAAAACTCTCTTTCCATTGAAACTGCTAAGCTGTGAGGATATGACTAACAGAGGCCATATTTGAGAATGGCTTGCTTCAGAATAAAACACAGAGGAAAGCAAGCCTGTGAGACTGGCAGAGAGGAAGACCTGGTCCCTACTGCAGTCTCTGAGTATACAGATCCATCTCTACCTGAAGGAGTCTTCCCCCTGGTCTGTGCCTATAGCAACTTCCCCCTTGTGGCTTAAGCCATCTTGGGCTGGGACAGACCTCACCTGGCTCAGGCGATTCTGCAGCTCCTTTACCTGCTGCTCCACCTGCTGCTTCTCACCCTGAAGCCGCTCCACCAGCTGCAGCTTCTCCTGGCCCCAGTTGTGCTCACTGATCTGCAGCTGCCGTGTCAGCTCCATGACTGCACTGTAGGACTCAGCCAGGAGGTGCTGCTGTTCCTCCCGTTCCCTCTGCAGGGCTGCCTTCCAGTCGGGCCCTATCCGATCTCCAGCCCCCTTCCCAGCCTTCAGCTCCATCTGCGGAAAGAAGAGCAACCTGGGTGGCTGGCAGTAGGAGGACCCTCCTCTCTGCCCTCCCTCGTCCCTCCCCAGGCACCAGCAGGGGGCAGGGGGAGGGTGCTCTCCTCAGAGGACCCCTCACCCAGGAACCTCCATTGACCTCCTCAGTTAGAACTAAACTTTTCTCACAGTCAAGGCTTGTGTAGCACAGCTTCTACACACCAAGCTCCGTGCTAAGGGCTTTTCAGGCATTATCTGTGCCCTCAAGAAAACTCAGCAAGATAACCACCATTGTCGATACTTTACAGAGGAGGAAGAGGTTCACAGAGGTTATTTGTCCCTGGTCACATAGCTACAGAATGGCAGAGCCTCCTAGTTACTGCTTCTCATGGTGTTTCATCAACACTTACCCATGTTTACCAGGGTTTACGGTTAGTGGGGGACATGCACAGTCACAAAAAGAATGTGGGCAGGAATCACCTGAGCGTGATGCCTGTCTTGGCCCAAATCTTGGGGTGCAGGAGGGAAACGTGCAATCTATAGAATCAATGTATCCCCCCCCCCCCAAGCTGTGGTCAGATTCCCATGGCGGGAGGGACACCTGGAACGCCTGGGGTTGGGGGGGCAGTGGGAGCAGGGGACACTGTGGAAGGTGCAGGTGGAGCGGGAGCTGTGAGATCAGCAGGGAGGGTTGGGAGGAGAGAACGGTGGCACCAGGAAGCCAGAGGTCTGAGAACTGGGAAGAAGGTGGGATCACGGTCATGAGGAGCCAGGAGGGCAGAGGTTTGGGGAGTGAGGGTCAGGTCTGCCACTGACTAGCTGGGTGACCTTGGGAAAGAAGCTTAACTCCTCTGTGCCTGTTTTGTCACTTGCCCAACAAAGATAATCAGGGTACCCACCTCTGAGGGGCCCGTGATGCCTGGGAGGGCAGACTGCAGCAGGGGCAGCGGGGAGGAAGCTGGGCCCCGCAGAGTTCTGGCGTGGGGTAGGGGTTGGGGTGGTGAGAGCATTCTTTCTGAGCGGGAGGAAGCCCATCCCCTCACTTCTCAGGCCAGAGCAGGGGGCAGCACCTTGCCTCCAGGCACACAGCAAAGACCAAATATCCAGGACTCCTGGTTAAGGCTCCTTTGATCATCTGAGTTGTAGGGAGGGGAGCCCCCCAGTTTGGGTGGAGGGAGCAAAACAGAGTCAGGTAGCAGGGGCTTGAGGGGATCCTTATGAGGACAGCAGGCAGCAGAAGTCTGGGTGTAAGGATGAAGGATGTCACCAGGTGCAGACAGGCCTTTAAGAGTTCCGGCCTCACCTGTGAGCTCATGGTGCGGCGGAGGCGCCTGTGATGTCCCCATGGCTCCTTTGCCAGTCCCTCACCTGCCTTCCCTAGCCCAGGGACCTTCAGTTCCCACTGTTTCTGGTACCCTAGCTGTGTGACTCTAGGCAAGTGTCTTGCCCTCTCTGGGCCACAAGGTAAGTGAAGGGGTTCCTATCCTTCTAGGAGCATGGCTCGGGCATCCTCCTCCCCAGTCTGATAGCTGAGGCCTTCGCAGAGAGGGGAACAAGAAGGGGGATGTCTCTGACAGGTGGGAGACTCACCAGGGCAGTATGGCTCTTGAGCTCTGCCCGCTCTGTCTCCCAGGTGGCCTTGGCCTTGGCAAACTGTTGCTGAAGCTCAGTCAGACCACGGCGTTCATCCCGAAGCAGCCAGCATAGCTCCTTCAGCGTCACCTTCATGTCGGCCAGTGTCTTGATGTACTCATTGGGCTGCAGATGGGGGCAAGGCCTGGGTCAGGAGCTTTCGGAGCGGCAAGGAGGAGAGGCTGGGCTGGGAACTCATCCAGAGTCCAGCCTGGGACTCTACCAGGCCTCAGGCAAGTCCCACGACTTCTTTGGGTCATCTCCCCGTAAAACAGGCATAACAAGCCCAGCCCAGGCCACCTCTTAGACTGACACATGACCCAGTCTCACAAAAACACAAAATTCTGTAGTTACAGCAATTATTCAACCTAAATCTGAGCTGGGCCCTGGCTTCTCTGAGGCTCTGCAGCATCTAGGCCTCCGTCTTTCTCCTTGCCCAAGATCTGCCTTCTCTGACCCACTGTAGGCCAGATGGGGAGTCTGAACCACGGAAGCTCCCTGACTGCATGACTTGGACCCAGTCTTCTCTCCTGGGCCCATGACCTGTTTGCCACCTGTAACCCAGCTTACTGTGGGTGCCCCTGGGAGCCTGACCCTACTGCTCTATACTACCCCGTGGCTTGATTTGATGGTTCCTGATCCTAGGCCACAAGGCCCTTCTTCATACAACTCGCTCAAGCCTGATGTCCTTACCCCCACTATGCACATCCCAAGCTGCAGCCAGACTCAGAATACCTTGCCACATCTCTGTATATACAGTTCTCTTGGTACCGAATGGCCTTTTCCCTATTCTCTATTAGGCAAGCTCCTATTCATCCTTTAAAACCCACCACCTATGACCCCTTCTCTGTAATACCATCCTCTATACTCCAAACAGAATTAACTGCTCTCTCACCTGAGACTCCACAGTCCATCATCTGACCCTCTGTCACTGCCCTGGGGTGACTTACATACCCCATAGCACTGAGCATCTGGGGCCAGTGACCAAGCAATAACCCTCTGCCGCTCCGTTGCCTGGTGTAGGACTGGGGTCAGAAAGCAGCAAGATGTGATCACTAAACAGACAAAGGAACAAATGGACAGGACAGGACTGGAAATGGGCTGAGAACGCACCGTGTTTTGGGTCCAGCTGTCCCCCGTGCAGGTCTTGTTATCAGAATGCTGGGCATTTAATTCTTCTTCCTCCATTAGCAGGTACAGCTCCTTCATGCTATTTACCTGTTTTTTAAAAACCACACTCAATAGCGGGTAGGAGGGCATCATGCCTGGGGGTCTGACCCTCAGGGGGAGGGGATAGGGGCTAGTGGCCCAGATAGAAAGTGGGTTGCACAGCCAGGCAGGAATAAAGAAAAGGGGTTTATGGACCAAAAGTACCCCAGCTGGGCACTGATTTCCCAGATTTTAACTTTGAGCCCTGGGCACCGTCCAGGTCAAGGAGCACAGCTGGAGAGTCAGACCCTTCTACCCCCCACACCATCTCTTCTGCCCCAAGGACCATGAGGCATCCCTGAGAGCTACTTCGAAATAGCTATGCTGTCAAGGTAGGCACTGTGGTTGGAATAAAGGGCCACAAGGCACCCTCATAATTATAGATAAGGGCAACCAGAGGCTTGGGTGGGCAGAAGGGACCCTTCCTGGGAGCGGAGGGGTTTGCTGCTGATGGATTCTGGGCAGGAGTCGAGAGCCAGCCCAGGAGACCAGGGTCTAGTTTATGACGGGAGTGAAGCAGAAGAAGTGGGGTGCTCACTCACTATTCATTTCATTCATTCATTCATTCATTTGACAAATATTTATTGAACACCTACCACGCACCAGGCCCTGTGTTCAGAGCTGGGAATACATCAGTGAGCAAGACAGACAGAAGCCCTGGTCCCCTTGAGCTTCCATTCCAGTAGCAGGAAAACAAACAAATATGTGAAATATTGATACATGAAACATCATTAAATATATGGAATGTTCCATAATAATAAGTGCTATGGAGAAAAAGAGAGCTGGGAAAGGAGCTAGGATGTACTGCACTGGGTGGTCAAGGAAGGCCTCAGAGAGAAGGTGATATTTGGGCAAAAGGAGGTAAAAAAAAATAAGCCACATGAATACGTGCAGGTTGAGAATTCCAGGTTAAGGTCACAGCAAATGCAAAGGCCCTGAGATGGGAACACATCTATTTGAGGAAGAGCAAGAGAGCCAGGGAGGAACTGAGAGGTATGGGGACCAAGGCTGGTTGAACAGGCTTTGTAGGGACTTCGGCTTCTACTCTGCGTGACATGGGAGCCAGGGGAGGATTGTGCTGAGGAGTGACACTGGCCTGACTTTCAGTTTTACGAGATCACTCTAGCTGCTGTGTTGAGATACTTTATAGGGTAGCAACAGAGCTCCATACTGCACAACACCAGGGGGCACCATCCACGTGGAGTACACGCGGCTTGGTACCTCCCTGCTTTGAATAGAAGATGCTCGGTGGGAGGGTGCAAGGGCAGAGGCAGGGAGACCAGTTAGGAGGCTACAGTGATAATCCAGGCAAGAAGTGGTGATGGCTCAGATGGGGGTGGTGAGGGGGTAGGCAGTGCAGCTGGGTCAGATTCTGTAGATTCTAGATAGATTCGCAATGTGCAAGAAAGGCCATGTAAGCCAAGTGCCTGGACAAGCTCCCCAAGGAGGCGGGTGAAGGTCAAGGAGAGACGTGGCCTGAGCGCTGAGCCCTCGGGAACTGTTGACGTTAAGGGGTCAGTTCAGGGAGAAAAGGAGGGTCCAGCCAAGGAGACTGAGAAGGAGCAACCAGTGAGGTGGAAGAAAAACCAAGAGAGTGTGGTGAAATCAAATGAAGAGGGTTTCTGGGGTTCAGGGCAGGCACTGAGCCTGGAAATATGTGGGGTGGAGCAGGGCCTGTATGAATAAATACCCAGTTCCCTCCCTGGTCACCAGTATCTAAACATACTGACTTTTTTTTTTTTTTGCGGTACGCGGGCCTCTCACCACTGTGGCCTCTCCCGTTGCAGAGCACAGGCTCCAGACGCGCAGGCTCAGCGGCCATGGCTCATGGGCCCAGCTGCTCCGTGGCATGTGGGATCTTCCCGGACCGGGGCACGAACCTGTGTCCCCTGCATCGGCAGGCGGACTCTCAACCACTGCGCCACCAGGGAAGCCCCATACTGACTTTTGATTATCTGTATACACAGGTGCACAATTCTTTCTCTGAAATTCTTTGGGCCGGGTGTGCTTGGAATTCAGAAGTAATCGGGATTTAGAAAGATAATATGTTACCTACACTGTATATTGTAAAACAGCCCCATCTGGTGAGATACCCTATGCTCGTGGACACCAATATTTCCCCTTCAAACATGTGAGTACTAACAGGAAATGGGATAAATAAAGGTTTTGCTGCCAAATGAATGTCAGGTCAATTTTTTCCAACTGAGTTAGACCCAACAAAACACAGTTCTCAGAGCTTCTGGATTTCAGAATTGAGGACAAGGAATCAAAGATCTTTATCTGCAGTAGAATGGGGATAATAACTGTTTCCACATCATAGGGTATGTGTAAAAGTGAAATGCAATTATCCAAATAGAGCATTTAACACAGTGCCCAGGACACTATAAATACTCAATATATGAGGGTTATCATTCATATATATAGTTTTTTTTGTTTGCTTGTTTGTTTTTGCAGTACACAGGCCTCTCACTGTTGTAGCCTCTCTCGTTGTGGAGCACAGGCTCCGGACGCGCAGGCTCAGCGGCCATGGCTCACGGGCCCAGCCGCTCCATAGCCTGTGGGATCTTCCCGAACCGGGGCGCGAACCCATGTCCCCTGCATCGGCAGGCGGACTCTCAACCACTGCGCCACCAGGGAAGCCCTCATATATATAGTTTTAATTCCACATGTGTGGACACACATATTCTTTAAAAGTATGAATGTACATCAAGTTTGTTATTTATATGGTTATCTGTATTTTATTATGTACTTGTTTATATGTATTTTATACACATGGGCTTTATATCATTATATCTATATATATATGTATTTTTTACAATGTGGGTGGTTATGTTTCTTATCATGTCTATCTCAGTAAGTATGTATATTTCTATTTATTATAGGCATGTATATTATTTTATTTTCTATGGTTACACCACCTTATTTTTTTCCTAAAGTAAGTTTCTATTTCTCTCTGTTATCCCGGTACATTGAAATGGCTAGAAAGATTTTCACCAAATATGGAGAGTTTGCCTGAGACAACCTGATTTAAAATCAGGCTACGTGGCCTGAAGCCAATTCATTTTTTTTGGTGAAGGGGAAACATCTTTCCTAGCAGCCAAAAGTGGGCTTCAGCTATGGAAGACAGTATAGAATTTTCCCCCAAAATTAAAAATAGATCTCCCATACGATCTAGCAATCCCACTTGCGGGTATATATCCAAAGAAAATGAAATCTGGATCTCTCTGTGTTCACTGTGGCGTTATTCACAGTAGCCAAGATATGGAAACAACCTAAGTGTGTGTCTATGAATGAACGGGTAAAGAAAAAGTGATAGATACATACAAGGAAATATTATTCAGTCTTAAGAAAGAAGGAAATCCTGCCATTTGTGACAACATGGACATGGATGAACCTGGAAGACATTATGCTAAGCAAAATAAGCCAGAGACAGAAAGAGAAATACTACAAGATCTCACTTATATGTGGAATCTAATGAAGTCAAACTCATACAAGCAGAGAGCAGAATAGTGGTTGCCAGGGCAGGCGGAGGGGGGAATAAGGAGTGAATGGGTAAGAGTTTCAGTTTTACAAGATGAAGAGTTCTGGAGATGGACAGTGGTGATGGTTACACAGCAATGTGAATGTACTTAATGCCAGTGAACTCTAAACTTAAAAATGTTTAAAATGGTAAAATTTATGTGATGTACAATATATTTTACTATAATATAAAAAAATAAATTTAAAAAAATTTATTAAAAGAAAACAAACTGGGCTTCATCCAGAGGCTTGTGTGGGACTTCCAAACAGGAGGGACAGTCCTAAAGCAGACAGTGGTTTCAAATAGGAGTCCCCAGGTGTCACTAAGAGTGATGCTCGAGGGGCAGCCATGCTGGGCTTTCCAGGTGCTTCTCATAGGGGTGCCTCCATGTCAGACATTCCTGGGAGAGGGCAGCAGGGAGTGTGTTCATCTAAAGATGGTCAGCAGCTCTCTCTAGAGGCCCTTGGGGAGGAGGCGGGTGGCCTATGAGCCCCACTGGGGGTGGGGGAGGAAACTCCTGCTACAGATTCAGGTCTAACCACCATCCCCTGCTCCTGGGACATTCAGGCTACTCTGGGGGACCCCTGACAGGGGTACATGGAGACTGCCACTGGTCCCCATTGGCTCTGGAATGAGTAGCTTGAAACGGAGAAGGGCCAAGCCTGGGCTAGGGCAGAGGTACCTGTACCTAAAAGGCCAAGGCCAAGGTGAGCAGTGCCAACTCAGGTGGGTGTGACTGAGGTATGACGTCCTTACATGCCCCCTTCTCCTAGCAATGTCAGCGTGCTGATCGTGACAGGAGGAAGGGGATTTGAGGACAAAGGGTCCTGCACAGGCTGAGGGACAAATGGGCCACGTGAGTCCTTCCCAAGCTTCACACATTCCCAAAGCTCCACTCGTCATCTTTCCTGCCACACCCATATACTACCTGTACGATCAGTAATGCTTTTAAGTCAACGTACTCTTTCTAGTTAAATAAACATATCTAAAAAAGGAAGTTGATATTACTAAAAATGGAAAGCCAGTGTCCATTATCATTGTCAAAGGTAACATTAAAAATAAAATATATTCATAAGTGAAAAATAAGCAGCAATAAAGAATCAACTACTTTTATAGGTAAAATGTGGATGAATCTCAAAGAATTATATTAAGCAAAAGCCAGACACAAAAGACTACACGCACTTGTATGAAGTTCTAGAATAGGCAAGATTAATGCATGGTGTAAGAAGTCAGAAGAGTGCTGACTGCTGGGGTGGGCGTATCCCCTGTGGCACCCGGGAGCATTCTGGAGCACTGGAAATGTGCTCACTGTGATCTGGGTGATGCTATACTATGTGTCTGCAGGGTGTATACTATAAAACTGCATCAGCTGTACACTTAAGATGTGTGCACGTTACTGTATATAAATTGTACCTTAAAAGAGTAAAGAACATTAATATGTACTATATTTGCATATAATGCAAAAACAACGCAACCAGATCATTAAACGCATCTATATCCTATTGCCAGCTCAAGACTCAGGTTTGTTAAAAAGGGAAACCAACAAATACCAGAGAAGTGTGAAAGACCTACTGGCCCCCTGGCAAGGCCGGGACAGAGTCTGTCGTCTTCACCACGGTCTCCCTGGCATCTGCCACAGCACTCAGTAAAGAGCTGGTTCTCAGCAAACCAATGCTGAATGAATGAATGAATGAATGCAAGGATGGAAGCTGCAAGCTGATGCTTCGTATCTGAGCCCCAGGGCTATGTCCCTCCTGTCCTCTCTCCTCTACCCCACCCCACCTCAGTCCCAGTCCCAGGGGAACCATACCTCAAGGAAGTCATCTCCCTCGCTGGGCAAAACCTTGCCCTGCCGCCAGCGCTTGAGGAACCACCTGAGCTTCATGAAGAGCAGGAGGAAGTTGTGCTTGAACTGCTGGGACTCCTGAACCAACATGTTCTTCTCCTGGCTCCAGAATTTCTGCTCCAGCCTCCGCTGCAGGCTCAGACTCTGCAGCTCAAACTCCCGCCGCAGGAGTGCCCTCTGCTGGTCCTCCTTCAGCTGCAAGGGGGACAAGAGGGTGAGCTACCCCAGCTGTCTAGGGGACCCTAACTCACCCCACTCCAGGCCTCACACAAGGGCCGAGAGGAAATTTCAGGTGGTGACCCCCGACAGGGATTCCACCACTAGCAGTTCACTGTGTTGAAATAAACAGTTCCCTCAGCTACTTCAGGGGAGAGAGACTCATAAAAACAGCAGCAGTCACAGTAACAATCAGAGAAAGAGCTGGGATCTGAATCCGGCTCTGTCTGATTATAAAAACCATGACATCATCTAATGAGCCCATACCAGGAACCAATGTTTCACATGAACTCTCACATTCATTGAGGCACCTGGGAGGGTGAGCAGTGATGGCAGGGAGGGGTGACCCACATGCAGAGCAAAGGGCATTCTCGGGGTGAGGAAGGCTGACAGCATTAATACCCTAGTAAGCAACACGGGGTAATGGCTCAGAGGGAGCCAATAACCTGGATTAGAATCCCAGCCCCAAGGACTTCCCTGGTGGTCCAGTGGGTAAGACTCCACGCTCCCAATGCAGGGGGCCCCAGGTTCGATCCCTGGTCAGGGAACTAGACCCCGCATGCATGCCACAACTAAGAGTCTGCATGCCGCAACTAAAGATCCTGCATGCCGCAATGAAGATCTTGCGTGTTGCAACTAAGACCCGGCGCAGCCAAAGAAATAAAAGAAATAATAAAAAAATATTAAAAACAAACAAACAAAAGAATCCCAGCCCCACCTTGCCCTGCAAGTGCAACCCTGGGCAAAGCACTTCAGCACTCTGGGCATCAGTTTCCCCACCTGTAAAATGGGGACACACTTCACAGGGGAAAACATGAGGATTAAAGGACATGATGTGTGGCAAGTGCCCTGGCATAGAGTACGGGCTTAATAAATGCTTTCTACTAGCAGAGCTACCATCTTGATTACCAGCCAGGCCTACGGCCTTTCTAATACAGATTTTCAACTCTGACGGGGCAATATTTCATAGGTGGGGAACTGAAGCACAGAGAGGAGACAGAACGGGCCTGAGGTCACACAGACAGTCAACGACAAGCCCAGGATTCCAGCACAGCACAGCTAATGCATAAGCACCAGTGCAGCACGGGGCGAGAAGACACAGGTTTCCCCTGACATTCCTGTCTCTGAAGACCCATGGACCGCTAAGGTTTGGTTCAGGGAAGACAGGCTGCAGTAGGTGCAGGAGAGCACTGGGCACCACCCACCTGCACCATTTTCTGGTTGAAGTTTTCGGCCTCCTCCTTCCGCAGCTGCCGCTCCTGGGAGAGCTGCTCTTGCAGGCCCCGGAGGCTGTCATGTGCTTCGGCCAACACGAGCTGCAGCTCCTTGATCTGGGGTCGAGATGAGGGACACAGATAAGGAGGAGGGAGAGAGCAGGAGGAGGAGAGAAGCTGCAGTCAAAGGACGAGAATCGTAGGAGAGCAATTGCAGTAAGTCAGGCCCAAGCTGTCCTTCCAGTATAAACCAGGCCCGGCAGCTGTCCCTGCCTCCGTGGGTTGTCATGACGATGAAATGAAACAGTGCACATCAAACCTAGCTATTGTTATAATTTTAGCTTGATAATTTCTTGCAGAAATTTGTAGAAAATAAATACTATGAAAACTCAGTTTAATTCACAAAGATGTTCGTCTCGTTTATAATTGCAGTAATTTACAAACAACTAAGATAAGTTGGGGATCAACCATATGTGTTTAATGGGTCTATACTTATGTTAAAATCCATACAACTGCACACTTAAGGATAGTGCCCTTGGGAATTCTCTGGTGGTCCAGTGGTTAGGACTCCACACTTTCACTGCCGAGGGTGAGGGTTCGATCCCTGGTCGGGGAACTAAGATTCTGCAAGCCGTGCGGCATGACCAAAAATAAAATTAAATTAAAAAAAAAAAGGATAGTGCCCTTTACTGTATGTATATTTTTATGTTATACTTCAGTAAAAAGTTAAAAATATATATACTCAATAGAAAAACATGAAGGACATGGCCACACACAAACTAAATGTTCACAGTGGTTAATTATGTGATAATCTTGTGATCTTGACTTTCTTCTTCATATCCTTATGCAATGCTGCTTAGGGACTTTATTATAGTTATTTGTTGTTTATAATGACTATATAATAAAACCTTACAAAAAGGACACTAAAACTCTACCTTTGGTGCGGGGAGGGGCGGGGGGATTGGGTTTATAAGGCTTTGTAGCTAAACAAGCAAAAAAACTCTATTTTGTTAGAAGTCAGGATGGTGACTAGATGGGGAATAGAAGGGAAGCTTCCAGGGCCAGGTCATGCTCTGTTCATTGATTTGCTTACACAGCAGTGTTCAGTTTATGAAAATTATTTGAGCTGTACACTTACAATATGAGTGCTTTACTGCATGTATGTTATACTTCACTTAAGATTTCTAAAAGTATTTCTACTAATAAAGGGAAATTTTTATGCTGTCATGTTAAGCAGGAAAACAGAAAAGGGAAATGTCAGCTCCAACACCTACATAAAAGGTTTCCAGGTATGGCAAGATGTCCCTCTGTGAAAAAACCAAACACTCGTTATCTGGCCAATAATGTAAAAGTTTGGCAATGGAAGGCTCTCTGGCTTGAGGTATATCCTGTATGCCTGTTTTTGTTTTTTTGTTTTTAATATTTATTTGGCTGCATCGGGTCTTAGTTGCGGCACACAGAATCTTTTGTTGCGGTGCATGGGCTTCTCTCTAGTTGTGGCGCGTGGGCTCCAGAGCGCATGGCCTCAGTAGTTGCGGCACGTGGGCTCTCTAGCTGTGGCGTGAGGGCTCAGTAGTTGCAGCATGCAGGCTTAGCTGTCCCGAGGCACGTGGGATCTTAGTTCCCTGACCAGGGATCGAACCCGCGTCCCCTGCATTGGCAGGCAGATTCTCAACCACTGGACCACCAGGGAAGTCCTGTGTATGCCTGTTTCTTATTAAAGATCCTTAAAGGCCTCAATACTACCCATCTCTGGTGTTTTCCTTAAACTCAGTGCCCAATGCGGTGCCTGGCAAATTGTGACTTCTCAGTAAAGAGTGGCTGAAGGAAACAATAATTGAGGGCAGGTAGGAAATTATTTTCTCTGTAGGTGAGCTGGCCTATCTCTTTTTCTCAAAAAATAAGAACTAAGTATCTCGTGATTCCTGCCCCCTCCCCTCCTCTTTTGCCATGGCTGCTAGGACACTCAGACCACTTCAAGAGTTTGATCCATCAGCTTCAAGGGAGCTTCTCCCCCTTCGCAGTTGCAGACTGGCCTCCCTGGGACCAAAAGTTGCCTTCCTAGGGATGCTGAGAAGAAAAGGACGCTCAGGTTGGGGCACACATGAGACTCTCCATGGTTCAGGAGTCTCAGGGAAGCCCCATCCAGTCCATAGGAGCCTTTTCCTGTTTCAGGTTCATTATGAAGTGCTGGGGAGAGGCTCAGTAGGCTTGGGAGGGGCTCAGAACCATCCAGAATTCCTCAAGGACCAGGGAATCCTGGAAATTCTACAGCCACCACCCACTCTAGTCCTCCCATATTACAGGTGAGGATCTGCAGCCAGAGAGTGGGAACATGCCTGAGGCCACACAGCCTGCAGGTCTCCTGAGGCCCAGTGATGTGTCGTCGTCCTCTTCACCCAACATGGACCAGGCCTTAAGCTAAGGCTTTTCATGTATGTAATCCTTTCAACAACCCTATGACACATTACCTTTATTTTAAAGGTGAGAAAACTGAGGATCAGAGAAGTAAAGTGACACTTTTACAATTTTACAACTAGTATACATAGATCCACAATTTGTACCCAGTCAGCCTGACTGTAGAGATTGTTGCCTTCCTGCTGAACAAATTACTGTTTCCATTAAATGACATAAATTATTAACTTCCCTGTGGAATTCAGTAGTATAGGAGAACAAGATCAATTTCCTCGGATAAGTTTATAAACTTCCTTTCATCAGGCCCTGAGAATGGCCCAAACTTCCTTGTTTCCTTCTCAGCCCTTGCTGTCAGGAAGCTTGGAACCAAAGGAAATACTCAAAACCCGTATCATCACCAGCTAAGATTCTCCACAGATCAGTCTGCTCCTGAGCGGCCTCAGCCATTCTCCTCCCACCCTCCCCGCTGCCTGCTCAGGCCTATGCCCACCTCAGAGGCATAGGAATCACTGTCTTCCGCTCGGTAAGGCCTGAAGCTCCGGCTGGGGTCGGGCTTGGAGTCCAAGTCGCCGCTGCGGAAGGCCTCTCGTATCCTGGGCTCCCATTCCGGCAGGTCCCTGAGGTCAGGTGGCTGCACCTAGAGGCACAGGCAGAAGAGACTAAAGGTGAGCATGGGGAGGGGACATGGGGGCGCTAGAAACTGCACCCACCCAGGCCTCCGGCTCTGAAAGAGGCCTCTGACCGCACACCTGAGGGTAGGTGGATTTACCTCCGAGTCTCAGCCCCAGCCCTGGTTGGCACACTGTGGCTGCCCCATGAATGTCTGTTGAAAGGCTGAATGGCTAGTGGTGAGTGAAAACACTGATTCTGTGAAAGCCTGTCTGGTGCACAAACCTTCTGAGCCAGCTTCAACTGTCCTCCCACACATGCGGCCCCAGCTCATTCCTACCCCAAGGAGAACCAAGAGGGAGACCCAACATAGGGCAGTCCGCTTGCTTAAGAAAAGCAAGATCAAGGGCTTCCCTGGTGGCGCAGTGGTTGAGAGTCCGCCTGCCGATGCAGGGCACACGGGTTCGTGCCCCGGTCCGGGAAGATCCCACATGCCGTGGAGCGGCTGGGCCCGTAAGCCAAGGCCACTGGGCCTGCGCATCCGGAGCCTGTGCTCCACAACGGGAGAGGCCACAATAGTGAAAGGACCATGTACCACAAAAAAAAAAAAAAAGAAAGCGCTAAACCTCCCTGTACAGACATGGGAAGACGTCCCTCCCCTATTGCTCTCAGGATGAAGATCAAACCTCCCGACACTGAGGTCCAGCCGCACTCTTTCCCTTAGTCCTTGGACACATCCTGCTCCTTCTGGCCATGATGCCTTTGCACAGGCTGTTCCCTCTGCTTAGAACACTCTTCCCCTGGTGATCCATCCTTCTGATCTCAGCTCAGATCAGAGGTCCTCCCTGACCCAGGGTCTAGGTCAAGCTTCTCGTTCACAGAAGCCAGCACCTTTCCTAGCGAGCCCTCATCTCAGTTTGTGATTTCCCATTCAATGGCATGATATTTTGATGAACATCTCTTTCCCCACTAGATGATACAGGCTGGGGGGCAGGAATCATAACTGTTTATTTGCTTACCATGGCACCTCCAGCACTAAGAACAAAAAGCATATGAACCATAAATACAGCATCGTAAATTAATGAACAAATAGATACATTACACAAGAAAAACAAGTTGTGTGGTAGCAGGAGGTATAACATAAAACAATCTGAGGCAAAAACAAATCTATGAGAGTACATGGAGAGAAAGAGTTAGAAGGGCATGCTGTGATGATGAAATGTTCTAGATCTGCACCACTTGACACACGCAGCTACCGAGCCCTTGAAATGTGGCTGAACTGAAGAAGTGAACTGTCAATTATACGTATCGTACCTTTTATTAATTTAATTTTAAGCAGCCCACATGTGCCTATGACAGCACTGCTCCAAAACCAGTGTTAACAGCAAAACCTTGAAGGAGTAAGAAGCAGGGAGGAGGAGGCTTCATCTTTTTACCAGAGGCACTTCTGAAACTCTTCGCATGTTTATGGATTACTCTTGCAGTGATGCTTTTTGGGGGGACAAGTGCTTTTGCTATTTTAATTTTTCTAAGTAGTAGTTTATAGATATCAAGGCTGGAGGTTCATTACCTTTAGAAAGCCAAGTTTCTGGCCTTTGCACAGGATCTGACCAAAGCTTTTTTTTTTTTTTTTAAATAATACTCGTTTTAAAATACAGCGTTGCAAAAGAAACATGAGCAGAAGAAAGGGCGACCTGGCAAAAAGATAGGGCTTTGGAATGAATCCCTTTATCAACAGTAAATGACTAAGAGAACTGTGGTATATTCACCCCATGAGATCATATTCAGTCACGAGAACACACAAATTACTGTCACCTGAGACAACAGACATAATGATGAGTGAAAAGTCAGGCACAGGTGACTGTGTTCTGTGTGATTCAATTTATGCAAAGTTCAAAGACAGGCAAAACTGAATCGAGAGGGGTTACCCTTGGGAGTGGGGATAGTAGCTAAAAGGGGACCTGAGGAGGGCCTTCTGGGGTGCTGGTCACATTCTAGTTCTTGTCCTGGGTGACGCTTACACAGGTGTGCTCACTTTGGGAAAATTCATTCAGCTGTGTACTTGTGCTTTGCGTGCCTCTCTGTATGTATGGTTCAGTAAAAAAAAGCCATACATACATATATAAAAAAAGTAATAGGGCCTGTGACTGGGACATCTTACCTGGAAGTCTGAGCCAAGGTCTTTGGCCAGAAGAATCTCCTTGGAGGGTCCCTGGGAGCCCAAGGCGGGCAGCGTCGAGAAGGGCTCTGGCTGCTCCTTGTTGGGGCCCCCGAGGACCGAGTCCGCCTTCCGCGTGAAGGCGTGGAGCTCCTGCTGGAGCAAGCTCAGCCGCACCAGGAGGGCGTGGATCAGCTTGGTGTCCCTGGGGCCCTCGCTGTTGTTGCCGGGGGCCTCGTGCAGCCGAAAGTCGGCACACTCGTTGTCCAGATACGGGCGGAGGCCGGCCGTGAAGCCGTTGGCATCGGCCACCAGGACGTCGATGGCCTTGCTGACCAGGACGGCCTGCTCCCTCAGCCCCGGCAGCGCCTCGGCCTCCCGGGCCCTGCAGAGCCGGGCGGTGTGGGGTCCGTGGGCCTCGCCGAGGGCCGCGGGCACACACTGGGCCGAGTCCCCGGCCTCGGCGTCCGTCTCCAGCATCGGCCGCGTGCTCTGGCAGGAGGCGAGGTCACAGCGCTGGAGGTTGGAGAGGAGCACCCGGTTCTCGTACTGCAGCTTCTTGACCTTGCCGCTGAGCTCGCCGATCTGCAGCTTGGCGGCTGCCAGCTCCTCCTGCGAGGGCTCGCTGAGCACGGAGCAGCTGTCCTCCGACAGCGTCACGTCCAGCTCGTGCTCCGAGCGGTACTTGGCCAGCTCGCTCAGCAGCAGCTTGTTCTGGTCCTCCAGCTCGGCTGAGGAGCGCCGGAGCAGCTCAGCCTCCTCCTCCACGAACTGCAGGTGTCGCCGCAGCTCCGCCAAGCTCTCCCCACACTCGCCGCCGCTGCCGCCCAGAGCGGAGAAAGCCAGGCGGGCCTCGGGGCCCCCGCAGCCGCCGCCGTGATCCTTCATGTCGTCCATCTCGGCCCGCAGGCCGCGGTTTTCCACCTCCAGCTCCACGATGCGGCGGCTCAGCAGGTTGGCTTCCTCCTCCACCAGCTTCAGATGAACCTTGAGCTCGGTCTCCCGCGAGTGGGGTGCGTCCGCCAGCTCCTCGGCCGACAGGGCGCCATCCAGGTCCCCGTAGAGCGAGCGGTACTTGAGCAGCTCCTCCTTCATGCTGTCATTCTCCTTGGCCAGCTTGGTGAGCTTCTTGCACATGAGGGCCGACTCCTCCTTTGCAAAGTGCAGCTGGCACTTCAGGTCGGCACTGTCCTCCTGTGGCCCGAGGGGGAACAGGGACAGGCACAACCCAGCAAGGTTAGTGTTGGGAGGCTCAGCCACAGCATTTCAGGGAGCACTAACTACGTGCTGGGGACACAGCCCTGACCTTCAAGGAGCTGTGGGTCCAGAGGGGAAGCAGAGAGGGGGACATACATATTGCAGCACAGATGGGGCACCGCATGTAGCCTGGGGAGTCCAGGAGGGCTTCCTGGAGTAGGCAACATTCTGCCAGGGTCAGTGTTGCTGCTACTACTACTACCATTACTACTGCAGTTTTCTCATCTGTAAAATGGGGCAATAACATTCCCTCCCTCACAGACCATGAAGAAAATTAAATGAGACAATATATAAAAAGTGCCTGACACCCTGACCATCCAGGACCACTAGAAACTAACTATATTCTATGCCTGACCTGTGCTACATATAGCACTTTCTCTAGCAGAGCATGTGAGAACCATGGGCTCAGGGTGTAGTCTGGGGAAGTAAAGTACACAGCGAAGCTAAGAAAGTGAACAAGGGGAGGATGGAGTAGAAACTGGGGCAGGGTGGGCACCTCTGGGGACTCCCCGAGCCACATGGAGTTAGGCCTGGGGCCTTCAGACTGAAAGCTACTGCTGGGGGCTGCACAGAGGCTGTGGAGGCTGACGGGAGGTACCTGCATGGAAGGTTTCTTGTCCGTCTTCCCAAGGGAGCGGGTTCCTCTTTTCTTCAAGGAATGCTGGAGCGAGATTAAAAAAAACTGAACTGAAAGCTCACAGGGTGATGCACATCCAAAGAGCAGTCACAGTGCCTAGGGTTCCGCTGAGGGCCCCTGCCCTCCCTGGCCAGCGCAGCCCAGCCATGTCCAGCCTTGACCAGCATCAACTGCTGAGCCAGAGAAGTCTCAAGACCACCCAATGGGTTGCAAATGGGGAACAGGACAGAAGCACTTGAGACGATTCTGAACCCACCTGCCCAGGGTTCCTCCCCTCTCTCCCACCCCGAAATTGTGATCCAGTTGGGTTGAGCCCAAGACCCAGAAATCTGGGTTTCTGTTCTTGTTTGTCTTTCATTCATTCACCAAAGACTCCCTGAGCACCTATCACGTGCCAGGCATAGTTAGGCATGAAGAATACAGCAGGGACCATGACAGACAGGGTACTTGAGGGGGATGCTGGAGTGTTACGCCTTTAGGACTGGGGCACGCATTCCCCTGGCTAAGACCTCAAAGTTGAGTCCCTCCCCCAGCGATGGCCATTGGCTGAGGGCAACCACCTCATCCAAGGTCATGTGCCCTCCCTGGGTGGGGGTGCTGGGGGGGGCGGGGAACCCACATCCAGTGACTGGTCCATGCCCCCTTCCCACTTCAGCTCTAGAGCTCCCCATGGGATCAGCTGAGGCCATTGGTGTGAATGCTCTGCAGCTCAGCTTCTGCCTCTGCCTCGATCCCTGATGGTGTTATTCCAAGGGGACGTTTCCAGAAGCCTTTTGTATGCAAATCTCCATCTTGGGGGGAATCCTGAGCTCATGGAACTGACATTCTAGTGAGGACTTTAATTCAGCATGGATACTAATAAACAAAATGAATATGGTAGAACAGATCATAACTATACAAGACGCTTAGAAATGATGGGGAACTGATCATTTTTTACAATTTAAATGGTAGGTTTTCATGCAGATTAAAGCAAAATAAGCCTATAATAATCATCATGATTCAAAACTACAGAAGCAATAGGGGAAGAAATCGATACATTTGATTAGATAAGCAAATTCTACATGGGAAAAAAAATACCCGAAGAAAAGTAAAAATAGAAATAATTAACTGGGAAAAAATATTTGCAATGTATTACACTGACGAAGGGTTAATACCTTAAATATGTAAAGATACTCACAAAATAGAGGAAAAAATCCAACAAACCTATAGAAAAACAGGCTAGAGATATGAAAACCGGTTCACATGCAAAAAAAGATAGATGGCTCCAACCATAGGAAGATGCTCAACCCTAATCATGGTAGAGAAATGTGAATTAAAACTATACTGAGATACAATTTCTCACCTATCAGACTGGCAAAAATCCAAACACCTGACAACACATTCTATTGATGAAACTATGGAGAAACAGGATCACTCATATTTCACTGGCAAGAGTGCAAAATGGCACAAGCCCAGTGGGGGGGAATTTGAGGAATTGTTATAAAAATCATTTCTGAACTTTCTCAACGTTTAAAAAAGTCACTCAGTTAGATGCACGAGTCCACTGAACATTTCTTCCCAAGAGAGGGGTGATTCATGTTAGTGGCATATAAAATCACCCTTGGGTTACATTTGACTTTTCAAGCCAGGCAGGTAATTTTCAAGCATGCTCCCAGGTAGTCCAAATACATGGGCTCCTGGTCCCCCACGTCTCACACCCAGTCGCTGAAGGTGAGAACCACTGATCTAATCCAAGCCCCCAGTTTACTGAAGGCTAGAGAGAGGTCCCACAGCAAAACCAGAGCTGACCTGGAACCAGTTCTTTTTTTTTTTTTTTATGTCTTTATTGAATTTGTTACAATATTGCTTCTGTTTTATGTTTTGTTTTTTGGCCATGAGGCATGTGGGATCTTAGCTCCCGGACCAGGGATCGAACCTGCACCTCCTGCATTGGAAGGTGAAGTCTTAACCACTGGACCGCCAGGGAAGTCCCTGGGACCAGTTCTTGACAGAGCTCTTGTTCTAGCTCCAAAGACCTGGAAGGAGAAAATGTGCCTTCTTGGACAAGGGACAGAGTGGAGCCAGTACAGTGGTTCTCAACCTGGGTGCATGTCAGAATTACCTAGGGAAACTTAAAAAGAAAAAAAAAGATACCCAAGGTCCCAACCCCAGAGAGTCTCACATCATTGGTCTGGGTAGGTCCCAGGCATCAGTATTTTTAAATAGCTTCCAAGGTGATTCTACTGTGCAGCTAAGCTTGGAACCACAGAGCCAGGGAGATGAACCCCAGACAGGCTCTTAAGTTCATCTTAGAGCCGAATCAATTCCTAAAGAGACCTTTTGAAATGCAAATGAGGCAAGAAGGCAGAGGCTGATACTTCAGACGCTGGGTGCCAAGAGCAGGGAGCCAGTATTTGAGAAGGACTGATGGAGGATCTTTCCAGGCAAGGAGGAAAGAGTAGGGAAGGCGGGGGTGAGGGCCACAAAACAAGTCCTTCCCCAAAGACCCCCTCCTACAAAAGGGGCCTGGGAAGGGGATGCTCAGAGATGCCTCCTGGAGTGGTGAGGTGGGGGCCCAGGAGTCAGGTGGTCAGGCTGGCAGATCTGGGCCCGCCCATCACAAGCTGATGGGAGGGGCTGTGAACTCAGCTGGGACCCCGTCAACACTGAGTTTATGATCCTGGGTGAACCACTTCCTCTCGCTGAAACTCCATTTCATCATCTATCAATACAAAACTGAGCCATGGATTAGGTGACCACTGTAGACTTTCTGGAGGAGGGAAGTGGGGTGACAGTAAGGGGAACCAGGGGTCTCCAGGGGCACTGAGAGGTCCCAGCCATCACATATAAAGGAGTGAGATAACACAAAGCCTAAAGCCATGAAAAAGGACAGAGGGAGAGTGAGATTCACTGACATGGTAAAATCTCTGAGACAGCTTGGTAAGCGAAAGGAAACTGCAAAACAAAACCTGCAACCCTAATGTCCACCAACTGATGAATGGATGAACAAAACGTGGCATAGCCACACAAGGCAATATTAGCCACGGAAAAGAATGAAGCCTTGCTCGATGCTACAACATGCTTGAAAACATCATGCTGAGTGAAAGAAGCCTGTCACAAAAAACCACATAGCGTATGAATCCATTTACATGAAGTGTTGAGAAGAGGCAAATCCACAAAGGCAGAAAGTAGATTAGTGGCTGCCAGGGAGGAAGAGGAAGAGGGAATGGGGAGTGACTTGGGGTTTCTTTCTAGGGCAATGAAAATGTCCTGGAATTAGAGAGTGGTGATGGCTGTACAACTCTGAGTATTCTAAAAACCACTGAACTGTATCCTTTAAAAAGCACACTATATGGTATGTGAATTATATCTCAGTAAAGCTGTTATTTAAAAAAAAGCTAGAACATGTTACCATTTTTATAAAGATAAGACGTGTGTGTGTGTGTGTATACACGTGTGCACATGTGCATGGTGGGGGAATATGGTCTAAAGAATATGCACCAGGCTGATAACGATGAGAGTACAGGGAACTTGCACTTTGCACTTTTCTTCCCCCACATTTTTTCAGGAGGGAAGACATAGTCCTCCAGCGTTTTCTCTTTAAAGTTTTTAAAAATTATACAATATTTTAAAAAATAAATTAATATATAAAGACACATTCTCACTGTAAATCTGTACTGTTCTGACGAAGCAGAAGCCCTCCTGTTTACCCCCCCATCCCTTCTCCTCCTGAGGGTGACCACAGCTGAGGGTCAGCTGGAGCTCCTTCTAGATCTCTGGCTCTGTGTTTAAAATACTGAAATAGATGGTGTTCTTTTAGACTTTCCTTCCTATGTTTACTCGACTCTGTGATCTTTGACTTTTATAATAAGCACCTTAAAGCAGAAGAAAACCCCAAAACATCCAGCCTTTAAAAAGACAGTCTGTGTTCATGCTATATTATTCTGTATGTTACAGAAACTGTGCATGTAACATAATCCCATCTTTATGAAAAAAAAATACATAGAGGAATATACATCATATAAGCACAGAGAAAGGCCTGAAAAGACGCAAACCAAACCAAATCACAGGTTAGGCTGAGTCAGGCGTCGAATTGAGGGAAGTGGTTAGGGCAGCCTTTCTTCTTTTATTTTATGTATCATTATTATTTCTTACATTTTGGAGGACACACTCACATACTTCAAACTTCAAAAAACCCAAAAAGGGGGCTTCCCTGGTGGCACAGTGGTTGAGGGTCCGCCTGCCGATGCAGGGGACACGGGTTCGTGCCCCGGTCCGGGAAGATCCCACATGCCGCAGAGCGGCTGGGCCCGTGAGCCATGGCCGCTGAGCCTGCGCGTCCGGAGCCTGTGCTCCACAACGGGAGAGGGCACGGCAGTCAGAGGCCTGCGTGCGTACCGCAAAAAACAAAAACAAAAAAAACAAACCAAAAAGGAATACAGTGAACCCTGTGACCAGCTCTCTTGCCCGAGGCAACCAGTACAACCAGAGTCTGATGTGTCCACCCTTAGAGGTATGCTAGGCATGCATTTATATGTTTTTGTAATGAAATTTTTGCTTCACTGAGCTTATATTACTTTTTTAGTAAAAAAAAATGCATATATACATTTCAATATGTGTGTGCGCATACACAGAAAAACGTATTGGAAGTACAACATATTGGGAAGTACTCCCACCCAAATAGTAATTTGGTAATTACTCGGAGGAATTCCCTCTGAATACTGGGTGAAACTTTTTCTCCTTATGGCTTACTTGTATTTTCTAGTCTTTCTCTACTACGCATATATTACCTGTTGGGTGGGAGGGGAAAGTTATAGTAAAATGTTTTTAAAATGTACTTCCCCAAGAAAAGTCATGAACACCATTCCAACACATTCTCAGAGGGTGAGTTCTGAGTGCCCACCAGAAAGGGAGGGCAGTGGGCAGAGAAGAGGGGCTGAAGCAGCAAACCTTTTCAGGACCAAAGTGGTTCCAGCCTTTTCTGGATGGAACTGCCCCTGTCCCTGCCCCCCACCTCATCTAAGCCATTTGGGCTCCCACACTGCTCTGCGGCTCTGGAGGGAAAACAAGGCAGGCTCACAGAGCACAAAGACCTTCCTCCTCTCTGCAGGGCAGTAGCTGGCCAGGCGGCCTGGGGGACCGCGTTGCCCCTCCAGGGAGCCAAGGCCCGTCACAGCCCCTCTGTCAAGCTCCCAGGGGCAGATGTTCTGGCCCTGGGCCTCAGGTGGGCGGGCTAGGGCAGGGCAGGACAGCACCCGGGCACCAACAAGAATGCCAGTCACAACTGCCGGACCCCGAGGGCACAGTCCTTGGCCTGGCACGCAGCAGGGGCTTCCCCACCCACCAGCAACTCACAAGGCTGCTTTTGAGCAGCCGGGGTGGTGCCTCTAAGCATCCTTGGTCTAACGGCTCCTAGTAGGAGCAGAAGCTCTGCCCTCCTTGCCCTTCTCCAGGAGATTAGAAGAGGGTACTTCCGCCCCTCCAGCCCACACGGAGAGGCTGCCTGAGCACAGCTCTGGAGAGGCCCCCTGTCTTCTAACACCTTCCATGCTTCCATGCTGCCAGGAAACAAAGACAAACCTTCAAGGAATAAAATAAGCCTTCTGCCAAAACAGTTGGGTAGATTTTCATCCAATTTAGAGGGGATGTTTGAAAAGGTCTCACTGAAAACACAGACTGTGCTGTGTGTACCAACTTTACTCCACGGGGGAGCCTGGGGTAGGGGTGCATCTCAAAGACTGAGGAATTCTTCCTCCAAAGTGGCTGAAGCAGCTAGAGAGGCGGTGTGGCTCCGGGCTGAGGGAGACCATTTGAGTGGAGGAAACAGAGTGGTTTGACGTGGACCCCAAATCAAAGTACAGGGGCAGATGCTGCCAAGAGCAGGCGTTGATTTGCTGCCTAACTGCTCCTTCCATGGGCACCTGGCAGTTAGGTATGGAGAGCTCCTTGCTAGAGGCAGCAGAAGGATATTTATTGAACTAAGGCCCACAGGTGATGACACTGATAACCAGTATTTACCGAGCTCTTATTCTCCACTAAGCATTTTACCTGCTTGTCTTGATTAATTCTCATAAACACCTCTGAGATGTAGGGATTCACGTTCCCTTTTTTTTTTTTTTTTTTTTTTGCAGTACGCATGCCTCCCACTGCTGTGGCCTCTCCCGTTGCGGAGCACAGGCTCTGGACGCACAGGCTCAGTGGCCATGGCTCACGGGCCCAGCTGCTCCACGGCATGTGGGATCTTCCCGGACCGGGGCACGAACCCGTGTCCCCTGCATCGGCAGGCGGACTCTCAACCACTGCGCCACCAGGGAAGCCCCCCATTTTTTTTTTTTTTTTTTTTGGGTTTTTTTTTTTTTTTTTT
>NW_021703769.1:22130497-22205202 GCF_005190385.1 Monodon monoceros | reverse complement strand
TGTGGTACGCGGGCCTCTCACTGTTGTGGCCTATCCCGTTGCGGAGCACAGGCTCCGGACGCGCAGGCTCAGCAGCCATGGCTCACGGGCCCAGCCGCTCTGCGGCATGTGGGATCTTCCCTGACCGGGGCACGAACCCGTGTCCCCTGCATCGGCAGGCGTACTCTCAACCACTGCGCCACCAGGGAAGCCCAAGCCCCCCATTTTTAAAAAATTTATCATTTATTTATTTTGGCTGTGCTGGGTCTTAGTTGCGGCACGTGGGATCTTTAGTTGCAGCATGCGGACTCTGAGTTGCAGTATGCATGCGGGATCCAGTTTCCCGACCAGGGATCGAACCTGGGTCCCTTGCATTGGGAGCGTGGAGTCTTACCCACAGACCACTAGGGAAGTCCCCATATTCCCATTTTATAAAGGAACAAACTGAGCACTGGAGCAGTTACATGATTTGCCCAACACTACAGTTATTTGCAAATAAGTGGCAAAGCCAGGATTCAAACTCAGGCCCGTGTAACTCCAAGTTCGAGTTTGCCCTGCAGCACACAGGCCACGGCTAGGCTGCATCAGATGACGACGCCAGCAGAACTGAGATCTGAACCCAGGTGAACTGATACTATGGTGAGTGCCCTTCCTACCCCATGAGAGTGGGAATCAGGCCAAGAAGCCTGTGCCAGAGAAGGAAGTACTCGTTGGAGTGAGTGGCCTCTTCAGAGGTTCCGAAACACAGCTGGGTTCTAGGAAGGCCCCTGGATGGGGCAAGGAGGGCACGGGCATCGCCGTAAGAGTTAGTGTGGCTTTGGGAGATGGAGGGTCCTGGGTTAGGATTCCATCCTTGTCTTTCCCCTGTCCCATCTATATACAGCAAGTCCACGCTTTCACTGCTGAGGGCCTGGGTTCAATCCCTGGTCCCGCAAGCTGTGTGGCGCAGCCAAAAAAATAAATAAACAAAATAAAATAAAATGGGGACAAAATCACGATGTACCTTGGGAGGCTGCTGGCTACACAACGTGAAGACACACATAAAATGCTCAGTGTAGTGCCTGGTACAGAGCAAGCACTCAGACACAGCAGCTATGTTATAATAAATCCCATCAACACTGATATTGGCTTTCTGCCTAAAATAGAAAGACGGGGAATGATACTGGATTGGGGGTGGCGGTGGCTCGTGTTACGATTTTTGAGCTGCAGCCCAGCTGGCAACGGTGCCACTGCAGAACACAGCTGGGGCAGGCCACCCTCCCTTCTCTCTAGTGAAGAGCCATCTCCATAGCAACCACATCAGCTCAGGCCAGGGGCTCCTGTTCCCAGCCGGGTGACAGCATCGCCACAGCAACCTGTCAGGATGGCAAAGGCAGATCTCGATGATGGGACTGGAACAGCTCTGGCAGAAGAATTGCTAAGGGACCCTCGTCTCCATAGAAACCATATCAGGAAGGAGAGGGAGGAGAGAGGGCAATCAGCAAATAAACACAGGGCCACGCCTCCTTCCGCAGATCCTAAGACATCGAGGGGCACATCAGGGAGGGCTAGGCCAGCCTCACTGACATCGCCTTCAAGAGGAAGTGAACCAGTGTTTCCTGAGCACCAACTGTGTGCCAGGCACCACAAAGGGCTCTTTACATGCTTGACTTTATTTAAAAGTTCACTAATAATAACCACGCCCCCCCCAAAAAAAACCCTAAATACAGCAATCATAGAATAAAAAGCAAAAGCCATTGCCTACCATACTCCTACCATTTCTAATGCCTCAGTTCAGTGGGTTTTCCTCCAGACTTTCCTCCAGGCTATGCATTTGCACATATAGACACGTGCTTCAAAATCAGTTCGTTCTGTACGGCTTTCCAAAGTAATTAGTGGGATTGCACAATACGTGTGGTTCTATAGCTTTCTCTTCCCGCTTAACAATGTACCTTACAGATCTTTCCACATCAGTGCCTATGTATCTGCCTTTTTTCTTAAATCGTGGGAAAGTACACCTAATACAAAAAGTACACCATTTTAACCATTTTTTTCTTTTTTATGGCAGTAAAATATACATAACATAAGATCTGCTATTTTTAGCCATTTTCAAGGGTACGATCCAGTGGCATCATCACCATTCACCTCCAGAACTTCGTCATCATCCCAAACTGAAATGCTGTCCCTATGAAACAGCATCTCCCTGTACCCTCCTCCCTCCAGGCTCTGGTAACCTCTAACCTACTTTCTGTCTCTATGAATTCGACTACTCTCAGTAACTCATCTGAGTGGAATCATATAATACTTGTCCTGTTGTGTCTGGCTTATTTTACTGAGCACAGTGTCCTCGAGGTTCACCCACATTGTAGCCTGTTTCAGAATCACGTTCCCGCTTAAATTATACATACACTGTAGGTATATACTACATTTTTGTTTGTTCATTGATGGACATTTGGGTTGCTTACACCTTCTGGCTACCGTGAATAATGCTGCTATGAACATGAGGGTACAAATATCTGTTCGTGTCCCTGCTTTCAATTTTGCTATATACCCAGAAGTGGAATTGGCTTATTTGGAAATTCTGTTTAACTTTCTCAGGAACTGCTATACTACCTTATTCTTTTTAACTTCTTCACAGTGTTCTATGGTTACCCAATCTTATGAATGATCATGAACAACCTCATAAACTGGGTACTGTTATTATCCTGATGTCACAGATGAAGAAACTGAAACTTAGGGGAGGTGGCTTCAGGGTCTCAGCCCCATCTCAGCCAAGGAAAGGCTGGGTGAACTCAGGCAGGCTCTCCCTCTCTGGACCTCTGTTCCCTCTCCTTTACAATGGGAACAGGCTGACATCCGAGGCACCTTCTGAACCTGTCTCTCCTTTTCACTATCAAGGGTGGCAGCAATGAGATGTGTGAAGATGGTCCCCTGTTATTGGCCAGGCCATGGAGGGCAGGAGCCCTGGGCGGCCCTGAGTAGCAAACACCTCCCATCTCCACACCGAGAAGCCTTTGGCATGTCACACCAACACACCCAGTGGGGAGGGCAGCAGAAGGATTGTTATGGCCTCAGGGCTGTGGTGTCTGTCCTGGAATGCTGGCACGCCTGCCCTTGGGAAGGTGAGAACTGTGACCCGGAACAACGTTTGATCCTAGCATGCCTCATGAGCAGCCAGACAGCTGAGGCCCAGCTGTGCCTCTGGGGGCAGAAGGCACCGGGGCCGCCTGGGACACAGACCCCTGGATTCTGGAGGATTCCGGCCCTTAGGCATCACCTGGGCTGATGGTTTCCAATCTGCACAGCCCACTGGGCCCTACGTGACCTGGAGGACATCGCTCTCTCCCTCAGGGCTGTGTTTTCATCCATAAAACTGGTACAATCACAACCTCATCAGGCCTTTCTGAAAATCATGGAAAGTGTCTAGCATGGTGCTTAACATGCTGTACACCTAACACACAGCAGAAGGAAGAATGGGATGCCGGGTGGAAGGACTCTCATGACCAAAGACAGAGAAGCTGGTGCCTGGGGTCACACTCAAGAAGCATCTGGGGCTTCCCTGGTGGCGCAGTGGTTAAGAATCCGCCTGCCAATGCAGGGGACAAGGGTTCGAGCCCTGGTCTGGGAAGATCCCACATGCCGCGGAGCAACTAAGCCCGTGCGCCACAACTACTGAGCCTGCGCTCTAGAGCCCGCGAGCCACAACTACTGAAGCCCGTGCGCTCTAGAGCCCGTGCTCTTCAACAAGAGAAGCCACCGCAATGAAAAGCTCGCGCACTGCCATGAAGAGTAGCCCCCATTCGCCGCAACTAGAGAAAGTCCGAGTGCAGCAACGAAGACCCAACATAGCCAAAATAAATAAATTAAATAAATTTAAAAAAAAAAAAAAAGCATCTGTGTCCTGGAAATGTGTTGAGACACCAGCCAGAGGCTGCCCAGACCTGGCGGTGACTTTATACTGAGTGGCAATGCCAGGCAGTCCCTAAAGCATGTCCACAAAATCTATACCACTTAGTCCTTCCAATGATTTGAAGTATTACTATCCCATTTTATACATGAGGAAACTGAGGCACAGTCGGCTGGGTCCCCTGCTCAGCACTGTTGCATGTTTTCTCAGGCAATCCTCTCCCAGCTGTGGTCCTTTGATGGCGGCTGTCTCCTCTGTTAGCCTGTGGGCTCCTCGAGGACAGGAACCAGGTGTCTCTCACGCACCCCTGGGTCCTCAGTATCCAGCACACAGTGAACACAGTAGGTGCTCAGGGAGCGCGTGCTGGAGCAGTGAATGAATAGACAGCTCTGCCAGGGAGGCATAACTGTGCAGAGACAGAGGTTCAGAGACACGGGCTGGATGGGGTTGGCACATGCCTGCCCAGCCCAGGCCTGGCCCTGCCGGGGTAGATGGGGGCCTCACCTCTCTCGGCCGCTCCAGCTCTGCCTGCAGCACCTGCTTGGCCAGCTCGGTCTCAATGAGCCGCTGCCGAAGCTCCTCATTCTCCTCCTCCAGCCTCGCCCGTTTCTTCTCCACCGCCTCGAGCTCTTTATGCAGCCGCACGGAGATGTCCTTAGAGACCTGAGCAAAGGTGGGTGATGAGCAGGGCACCATCCTACCTCTACCACAGAGCAACCCCAGGGTAGGCAGGTACTCTCATCACCCCCACTTAGAGAAGAGGAAACTGAGGCACAGAGAGGTCAAGTAACTCACCAAGGGTCGCACAGCCAGGAAGTGGTAGAACCAAAACCCAAACCCAGGCACCCTGTGTTTCCTATGTCCACATCATAGTTCAGCTCCCAGAAAGCTATAGAGGCAGCGCCTGTTCTTAGCAATGCCTTTACTTTTATCTGAGCCTTTTGATGCTTCCAAAAGCCTCTCCTGTCCACCCTCTTGCCCAGTTCTCACCAGAGCTTAAGACAGGGCCAGAAGATCGTTTTATTTATTTTTTTAATTTCAATTTTATTTATTTATTTTTATACAGCAGGTTCTTATTAGTTATCTACTATATACAAATTAGTGTATATATGTCAGTCCCTATCTCCCAATTCATCCCACCACCACTACCCTCCAAGAAGATCATTTTAAAGAGAGGGGAAACCCAGAGCAAGATGGGCATCCCCAGAGACATCTGAACCCCATCTCTGCCAGTGACCAGCATACGTTCCTGGGCAAATTATTTCCCTACTCTGGGTCTTTCCTTTAACTACAAATGGGTGCAATAATGGCAGCACCAGCCTCACGGGCCGACAGGAGGACTGAACCAGCTATTGCACAAAGGCTTGGCTGAGTGCCTGCACAGTGAGCATTGGGTAAGTGCTGGCTGCTGCTGGGAGGCGCTGAGCCCAGAGCGGGCGTGACTTGCTGGGGGTCACAGTGTGACACAGACCATGAGGCCTATTTCCAGTTGTCTGGGATACAGAACATGCCCCCAGCGACAAAGGCTGGGCAGATGTCCAAGTCATCCCTACAGAAGGAGCTAATGGAGCTGCAAACTCCAATCCCGGTTCCAGGACTCTGCTGCAAGAGCACCCCGTTTCCTTGAGGACCCTTCTGTCCTGTCCCCTGCTGGCTGGGGTGAAAGGTAGGAAAGGGGGTCTCTTCTCTGGGGATGAGGAAGGCCCTTCTGAGCTGGTAAATCACAACTAGCCTCCATCCCCAAGTGGACTAAGTACTAGCATTTGTTGAATACCTGCTATGTGCCAGATTCATTCCTCTTCACCCCAACTATGCCCCCATTTTACTGGCAAGGAAACTGAGGCTCAGTGGGCAAATGACTTGCTCAGAGTCAAACAGAGCTAGTGTGGGCCAAGCTGGAGGGAGCTCAGGGGCTTTGGCTGAAGGGCCAGCGTGGCCCAGGCTCCACAAGGGGTGTAAGGGCTCTGCCAACAAGAGGTATGTATGGGGCAGACAGCCCAGTGCCTCGTGCCTGCCAGTCTCGGAAATGGCCATGGCACCTCCTCCCTGCCGGAAGGGAAGAGGGCCCTCCCTGGCTCTGCCTTCTGCGGGCCCAGGCCCAACTCGGCACGGACCCCTTGGCAGTGTGCAAGGCAGGCCAGGAAGAACAACGGCCAGAAAGGAAATCGAGCCCTGCCTCCCCCTCCTCCCTCCGTTGCCCACTGCCTCTCTCAGCCCCCTGAAGATCTCCTAGGACAGCTGGATGCTGGCCCACGAGGCTCCTCCCACAGTCTCTCTAGGCCACCAAACCCTCCTCATCCACAAAGTGGGGGGAGCAATCCCTCACTAGCAGAACGAGGACTTCGCAGGTGGGAAAACTAGATTCAAGCCTGATTCCAGCCCTCACTGGGTGTGAGATCCAGGACAGGTTATTTAACCATTTGAAGTCTCGGTTTCGTCATCAGTAAAAGGGTGTTGATATAGCCTAGTCACGAGGCCTGCTGTGAGGAATAAAAGACATAGCACTTGGAATACCACTACTGGGCATATACCCAGAGAAAACCATAATTCAAAAAGACACATGCATCCCAATGTTCATTGCAGCACTACTTACAATAGCCAGGTCATAGAAGCAACCTAAACGCCCATCGACAGGCGAATGGATAAAGAAGATGTGGTACGTATATTCAATGGAATATTACTCAGCCATAAAAAGGAATGAAATTGGGTCATTTGTAGAGATGTGGATGGATCTAGAGACTGTCATACAGAGTGAAGCAAGTCAGAAAGAGAAAAACAAATATCGTATATTAACGCGTATATGTGGAACCTAGAAAAATGGCACAGATGAACCGGTTTGCAGGGCAGAAATAGAGACACAGATGTAGAGAACAAATGTATGGACACCAGAGGGGAAAGCGGCGGGGGGTCGTGGTGGTGGTGGGATGAACTGGGAGATTGGGATTGACATGTATACACTGATGTGTATAAAATAGATAACTAATAAGTACCTGCTGTATAAAAAATAAATAAAATAAAATTCAGAAATTAAAAAAAAAAAAGACATAGTGCTTGGGCTGGTGGCTGGAACATAGCAGGTGCCCAAAAGTATGATTTTTAATGCACTGTCAAGACTACTGCTTCACCTCTGTGCACTGATTTTAATCCAGGTTGGCCCAACACCCCACAACCTCACTCTTGAGTTTAGTGTCCAGGTGTTCAGCCCCAGGTCCCAAGTTTTAGGCTGTTAGGTCACCCAGTGAGTCCCTGTCCTGACCAATACTCCATTCATTCATTCATTTATTCATTCATTCATCTGCTTAGCCCCTGGGGGCAGGAGTGGTGGAGCACAGAGGTCCAGGCCCCAGGCCATGCCGGGGCTCCTTCATATCTCTGTGTCCCGGTAGCAGCGCAGGGTCTGGCACACACTAAGTGCCTAATAAATGCTTGTTGGATGAACAAACAAATCCAAGACCCCAGCAAGCAAAAAGGGAGGGAAATGAAGGAGTGAATGACTGAAACATGGGGAGCTGCACATGCCCTAGCTTGGCTGGGGGTGCCCCCCACAACTGCCCACACCCCCAAATGTCCAGAGAGGGCTGTGTCCCTGACTGGGATGAGGGATCAGCTGCTGGGAGGAGCGGGGGCTCCTCTCCTAACTATGCTCCCACCTGGGCCAGCTCCTCTCCACCTGGGGTTCACTCCATCCCCACCATGGCCTTGACCTGGGCAGGTGACCCCCTCCCCACCAAGAAGTCATGATCCATGTGGATTCCTGGATCCTCTTGGGTTCATGAGTGACTCTATGGATTTCATCCCTTCCGTGAGTCCCCAGTTGCCTTCTGCCCCATCCTCCGTGGAACCCCCTTCTCCAACTGCTTTCTACCCCCAGGGGTGCTCTGTTAAGAAGGCCTAGCCCCAGGCAGCTTACAGAATTCCAGTGTGGACAAAAGAGCCCTTAATCTCAGATCCCCACAGAGCCCTGTGCCCCTGATGGAGGCCCACAGGAGCAAAGAGCATGCCTGCCTGGAGGGCAGGAGCCTGGTTGCCTGTGCCTCTCCCTTCCTCTCTCTGAGCCTCAGTGGTCCTGGGCCCCCTGGCTCTCCCAGGTAATCAGGCAGAATCAGCTGTCGCTCCCCGAGCACCCACCACGTGCCTTTCATCCCCTGGGAACGTGCTTTGAATATCATCCCCACTCTGAGGCTCAGAAAGAAACGGTCATTTGCCCAAGGCCACACAGCTAGGAAGCTACAGACCCAAGATCTGAAAGCAGGTGGGTCAACTCTGGAGTCTTGCTCTCAATCTGAGCCGCTGTTGGCCTGAAGCTTGAAGACACATTATATTAATATCAATAATAAGAGTATTAAAAATAAGTGCAACAGTAGGCTCACTGTGTCAGGGGCTCACGGGGCCCCACCTGCGTGTCTTATTTGATCTTCTCATGATCCTTCCAACCATCCCCAAGGTTGGGGGGCTGAGATACTACAGGAGGTGAAGCAGCTGCAGCTTCTGGAAACCAGGGCAAATCCCCAAAGCACAAACAAACGCTCTCAGCCATGAGGTCACTGTTACAGCGCTGGGGTCTGGCTCCTGCCAAATGCAACCAGCAGCCTCCAGGCCACAGCCACCTCGCTCATCGGCCCCTCGGCTCCTGGGCCTAAGGCATTAAGGGGTCTCTGTCACTCTGAATCCCCAGGGTGTGGGATAGGAACCGTCACTAAGGAGCACCCCCTGTCCAGGCAGCATCTGGGTCCTGTGTGGCGAAATCCTCCCAGGAACCCCGGGAGGGTGGGAATGTCACCCCCATTGTACAGATGAGAAAACTGAGGATCAAAGAGAGAAAGTAACCTGCTCAGGTCACCCAGGGATTAAACCCAAAGCCAGAACCTTTTCTCCAGCAACATCTATTTCTAAGAATTGTTTTACCGGTGTGTCCTCGGGCCTCCCACAAGAGTCCCTTCAGGTGGGAATTTTCATCCCTGATTCCTGGGACCTGAAGCCCTCCTACAGGATCCCAAGCCCTGAGGGTGGGGCCTGGGAATCTCCATGGTAAACAAACCTCCAGGCTATACTTATCTACCCAGGGAGGCAGAGATTCTGGCCCCCTTCTCCACCGTGGTCCAGCCATTTGTCCCACTAGTGCCTTTTAAGTTCTTCTCCTGAACAGTAACACGCCAAGCAACATCTGTTCATTTGCTGAGGGGGCATCCCGAGCCAGACTCCATGCTCAGCACGCTCTTTACTTGAGCTATTTCATTTTATCCTCACAAAAATCTCTACAGGTAGAGACTTGTTGCATCTCCATTTTCCACATGGGGAAACTGAGGCTCAGGGCTGTCAAGGAGCTTTCCCAAAGCCACACAGCAAGCAAGTGGTAGAGCAGGTCTCTGCCCCCCCACACCCCTGCCCTCCTCATGCTGAACAATGTTCCTGCTGAGCTTCTGTGGGTCCTGCCAGCTGTGAGAACCAGCAGACAGTGAGAGAGCCTGGGGGTGGGGGTGAGGGAGAGGGAGGGCCAAGGCCTGAGCTTTCTTTCATGACACCCTCACCAGTAATCTACCTGCTTGTTTAAACCAATGGGGCTGCAAAAGCCCTGAAGATTCAGCTGCTCTAAGCCCTCCTTTTAACAGAAGGGGAAACTGAGACTCCAAGAGGCGGCCTCACGCCTGTCTACTCTTGCTGGCACAGCAAGTCGGAGGGCCCCCGGGGACACCCTCCCAGGCAGCATCCAGCTCCCTCCACACTTGGGTCTCTCAAGCCCTCCCAGGCGATGCCAGGGAAGTCAGCGTTCTGAAAGCCTCCAAAAAATGCCCCAGAACATCCCCAGCACCTGGGACACAGAGAGGCGGCCAAAGCTGTCCAGCCCAGGCCAGTGTGGATGAGCTCAGCGCTCCAGCTGCAGGCGCAGGGAGAGGAGGGAGGGAAGGGGCCAAGCCAGTTGCTGATTGGCTAGTTCAAATCCCAACAGAAGGGGCCGCTCCCTTCCGCCCAGACTCCAGAGGGCATCCCCCCCTCCCCATTCTACACACACACACCAGCTGCTCTCAGCTCCTCCCACAGAGGCAAGCCAGCTAGTCTGCTCCCAGCTCCAGCCTTCCTCCACCCCTTCCTCATCTAAGGCTGACTTTTCGGTGTCTTCGCCCCAAAGCCCCAACTACCTGGACCCAAACTCAGATTCCTCTAAGCTTCCAGGGCTCTCTCTCACCCCACACCCTCTCGATCTGGTACCTGGAATTTGAATATTTGTATAACAATTTATCCCAAGAGCTGCCTTCTTAGGTACAGGTACACTTTGGCCTTGGAGATACAACCTTTCTGAGCTGTTTCCTCACTTGTACAGCAGACCTACAATTCCAATGTGACCACAGCACATGCAAGACAATGGGAGACGCAAAGGCCGGTGTGGATCTGGTGCTCACTCTTCACCTCCACTTACAGGGGCCCTCTTCCTTCAACATTCCTTCTTCCACCTCAGGCCTCACCTCAGAGGTCACCCCTGCAGGAAGACTCCACAGTCCCCCAGGCTGTGCCAGATGCCTCTACCCCCAGCTCCTACATCCCTGGATAACACTGGGCTGAGTTCTGAGAGCAGGGTGCTGGGCCAGGTCCCCTGGAGTTCTCAGCCCCCAGACCAGGGCTCATACAGACAGGCAGGGCAGACTTCTCTTCTGGAAGCCCCATCTGCCAGCCTCCAGGCCGTCCCTTTCCTGCTCTCTGAGGCCAAGATCAACAAGGTCAGGCGGCAAGCATGGGAGGCTGATACATCTGCGCTCTGCCAGCTACATGGAGGGTCACATGAACTTGGACAGGTACTTCCTTTCTCTGAGACTCACTTTCCTTATCCGGAAAATGAGAAGAAGAAGAAGAATTATTAGCTAACCTTTTCCAGTGCCTACAGTGACCTCTCACCTACCTGATCTCATTTGATCCTCACAGAACCCTGTGGGGCAGGGGCTGCCGTTACACGTGTTTTACAGATGAGGAAACTGAAACAGGTGACTTGCTCAAGATCATAAAATTAGGGCCTATTGGAGCCCAGATTTAAACCAGTCTTACTCAACTCCAGACCTTCACTACTCTCCATCAGCACAAGAAAGAAACCTCCATGGAACCATGCACGGATGACTTGGAGCCCAGCACCAGGTGTGTGGCTCGTACTCACACAGCAACTGCTGTTAGTAGGCATCATCTTATGATACCACTTTGGGACAACCGTGGTAGATGGCCTGTCAGTTCCTAGGGATCCCCATTTTACAGATGAAGACGCTGAGGCCCAAAGAGATGATGGAACTTGCCCAAGGACACATGAGGAGGGAGCTGACCTGGGCACTCGGGCTCATGGTCCGGCCCCCCAGAAAGGGCACCTGTGAGGGTCGGGAGGGCCCTGGGCTTACCTTGACGTCCTGCTCCAGGCCACGGATGAGCTCGCCGTCCACCTGGCCAGTCTGGGCAGCACGGAGGCTGCGGCGCTCAGCCTTGCGCAGCCGGTACTGCAGGATGCGACAGGTCTTGCTGGCCTGGTCCAGCTGCTGCCGCAGCTCCTGCAACTGGTACACATCCTCCTCCATATAGACGTCCCGCATCTCCAGCATCTCTGCCCGCAGCTCCTCAATCTCGTCCTGCAGAGGGAAGGAGAGGTCAGGTCGCTGGGCCCTATGGCAGTGGCCAGGGTACTTGAGTGCAGGGCACACTCGATGCTGTCCTAGGCACACCTCAGGGGGTCTGGGTGTGGCAGACTGCGTAATGGGTCCCCAAGATGCCCATGTCCTAATTCCCAGAATCTGTGAATATGTTACCTTACACGGCAAAGGGATTTTGCAAATGTGATTAAGTTAAGGATCTTGAGATTGGGAAATTTTGCTGGATTATCTGGGTGGGCCCAGTGTAATTACAAGCATCCGTATAAGAGGGAGGCAAGGGGCTCAGAGCGGGAGAAGGCGATGTGGCAGAGGTTGGGGTGATGTATGTTGAAGATGCAGAAAGGGCCATGAACCGGGGAATGCAGGCAGCCTCTAGAAGCAGGAAAGGGAACAGATTCTCCCCAGAGCCTTTACAGGGATGGAGCCCTGACAACACCTTGGCTTTCAGACTTCTGACCTCCAGAATTATAAGATAATAATCTGGGATTGGTTTTTTGTTTTTTTTTTTTTTGCTGTACGCGGGCCTCTCACTGTTGTGGCCTCTCCCGGTGCGGAGCACAGGCTCCGGACGCGCAGGCTCAGCGGCCATGGCTCACAGGCCCAGCCGCTCTGCGGCATGTGGGATCTTCCCGGACCGGGGCACGAACCCGTATCCCCTGTATCGGCGGGCGGACTCTCAACCACTGCGCCACCAGGGAAGCCCTGGGATTGTTTTAAGTCAAATTCGCAGTAACTTCTTATAGCAGCAATAGGGAAGTAATGCACTGGGGAAGCAGAAGAGGCTCATTCAACAAGCATTTATGAACACCAACTGTGTACCAGGCTCTGTGCAGGCACAGGGGGTGGGGAAGGAGAGTGGTGACCAAGACAAACGTGGCCCTTTCTGTATTGTCTGCATGGAGCCCCAAGTCTCATTGGCAAGACACACAGTAAACTGAAAGATAAAAAAACCCCTCAGATACTGTTAAGAGCTGGGAAGACAAAAAACCAAAAAAACAGAACCAAAACACCTGGGTAATATGAAAGAGTAATGGGGGAAGGTGCTATGTTAGAGGACAAGGTCGGGGAGGCCGCTTCTCAAGGGACATTTGAGCTGAGGCAAGAAGGAACAGCCATGCAGAGAGAGAGGCAGGGAGCAGTGTGTGCAAAGGCCCAGAGGCAGGAAAGAGCTCAGTGTGTCAAGATACAGCAAGGCAGCCAGGGTAGCTACAGGGGTCAGTTGAGGCTGGGGAAACTGACAGGGGTCAGCCATCCAGGGCCTTGAAGGGTTGAGTAAAGAATCTGAGTCTGGGTTTTAAGTGGAGGGGGTTGAGGGGGATGACCTCACTTCCTCAGGGCAGCTCCTGACCACCTCTGTCATCAACTCCCAGATGTCCTTCACTTCCCCTTTGTTATCATGGGTATATCAGCAATTCTTCATTTAAGAGTTTGTCTCCCAGAGAGACCGTGAGTGCCTGGGGGGCTTCCCCACGTCTACCTCACTCCCCGCTGTATGCCCTACACCCAGCACAGGGCCCAGCATCCTGCAGGCTCCCAACAAATACTGAGTGCATGGAGGCATGTCTTGTTATGTAAACAATCACAAAAAGACATACCAACGTGAAACAATCATTAGACACAAAGTGTAGGGGGATGAGTGGGGAGACCCAGGAGAAGAAATGGATGATTACTATGTCTAACAGCAGGTATGAAAGCTGAGCCACAAATGGAAATAATAATATCTGCCCTTAGTGTGATTGAACGGATTAAATAAAATTGTACACTAAAAAGAGAAACCGATGGGCTTCCCTGGTGGCACAGTGGTTGAGAGTCTGCAGGCCGATGCAGGGGACACGGGTTCGTGCCCCGGTCCAGGAAGATCCCACATGCCGCGGAGCGGCTGGGCCCGTGAGCCACGGCCGCTGAGCCTGCGCGTCCAGAGACTGTGCTCGGCAACGGGAGAGGCCACAACAGTGAGAGGCCCACGTACCGCAAAAGAAAAAAAAGAAAGAAAAAGAGAAACCGAGTCACAGGAGATGAATGACCTGCCAAAGGCATCCCAAAGGAGTCACAGAAAGCACCTAGAAATGGTGCTGATGGGAAAGCGGGGTGGGTCCAAGAAGCAAACAAACCAACCACTGTGGAGGCTCTGGAGAGGGACCACATCTGGAGAGCTGGGTTCACCAGCCCTCTGAGCCTCCCTTTCCCCAAAGAAAATGGGTGGCTCCCTACGGAGGAATGGCCTGTGGTTCCCAGCGCCCCTGAGACTGGATGGGTTGGCTTAATTCAGGGTTAGGAAGTGGCACCTTCAGGCTGGTTTTTAGTATGAAAGTTCATGGAGGTTTTTATATCCATCTGCACCCAGTTACTCCTGGGACTATTTCTCAAATGGTTCTGAACGCAGGAAAGGAAGACAGAGGGGGTGACAGGGTATCTGCTTCTCTCAACCACAACAGATACTGTCCCATTCCCACCAGCAACTGAAGGGTTTGATTCCCACCTGGCACCACAGCCTCGCTCCTAGTTGGGGGGGTGGGGGTGGTTCAGCAGCACCCCGCAAAGTGAATGATTCTGCCTACATCAAGCTGCAGAGGAATGGTCCCCTCATCAGGAACCCCACCTCTACCCCAATATATACAGACGCAGCCTCCCCCCCATGCCAAGCAGACAGAACTAAAAGTGGAGGAGGAGGAAGTGGGACAGTCAATGATCACACCAGTTAAAGGAATGAGGAAGTGAGGGGTCCACACGCATTTCAGCTGGCGAGATTAAGGGAGCATAAAGGAAACGGCACTAAGGAAGTGTGGGCCAGTTGGCTAAATCCAAGCTAAACCAGCCTCCAGATGGGCCTATGTCCAAATCCTCACCATACTATTTACAGAACATGTTGACAGGGAGGATTTGGGGGTCAGAGTGGACCCAAAGTGCAGGGTGAGCCAAAGGGAAGTGCAGGGGATACACAAGCTAATGATGCTGGGCTACATTAAAAGATGTATGAGGGCTTCCCTGGTGGCGCAGTGGTTGAGAGTCCGCCTGCCGATGCAGGGGACACGGGTTCATGCCCCGGTCCGGGAAGATCCCACATGCCGCGGAGCGGCTGGGCCCATGAACCATGGCCATTGAGCCTGCGCGTCCGGAGCCTGTGCTCCTCAACGGGGGAGGCGACAACAGTGAGAGGTCCGCGTACCACAAAAAAAAAAAAAAAAAAAAAAGATGTATGACATTTAGATCATGGGAGGTGACAGCCCACAACACAGGACCACACCCAGGGCACTGGAGTCATTTTTGGCGACCGCTTATTTTTCTAACTTTTAAATAACTGATTTTTTCGGGACTTCCCTGGTAGTCCCGTGGTTAAGAAGCCGCCTTCCAATGCAGGGGATGCGGGTTCGATCCCTGGTTGGGGAACTAAGATTCCACATGCCGCGGGGCAATTAAGCCCGTGTGCCACAATTAGAGAGTCCGTGCACCGCAACTACTGAGGCCACGCACTCTAGAGCCCGAGTGCCACAACTAGAGAGAAGCCCATGTGCCGCAACGAAGAGCCCACGTGCGCAAAAAAAGAAAAGATTCTGCATGCTGCAACGAGGATCCCACGTGCCGTAACTAAGACCCGATGCAGCCAAATAAATATTTTTTTTAAAAACTGATTTTTCTGTTTATAAAAGTAAATGACGGGACTTCCCTGGTGGCGCAGTGGTTAAGAATCCACCTGCCAATGCAGGGGGCACAGGTTAGAGCCCTGGTCCGGGAAGATCCCACATGCCGCAGAGCAACTAAGCCCGTGCGCCACAGCTACTGAGCCTGCGCTCTAGAGCCCATGCGCCGCAACTACTGAGCCCATGTGCCACTACTACTGAAGCCCGCGCACCTGGAGCCCATGCTCCGCAACAAGAGAAGCCACTGCAATGTGAAGCCCGTGCACCGCAACGAAGAGTAGCCCCTGCTCACTGCAACTAGAGAAAGCCTGCATGCAGCAACAAAGACCCAACGCAGCCAAAAATAAATAAATAAATAAATTTTAAAAAATGTTAATCATAAAAAAAATTATTAAAAAAAGTAAATGACGATCATAAGGACAGTTTTGAAAACAGAAAACATAAACCACTCATCATTCCTCCACCTGGTCTTGAATCACAGTGGTTCTCAAAGTGTGGTCCCTGGACCAGCAGCATTAGCAACACTGGTGGGGGACTTGCCAGAAATCCTCACGCCCTGACTGAGAACTCCTGAATCCGAAACCCTGGAAATGGGGGCCCCCGAGTGACTCTAATGCAGGGTGTTTCCTTCCAGTCTTTTTTTTTTTTTTTTTTAATTTATTTTTTGGCTGCATTGGGTCTTATTTGCTGCATGCAGGCTTTCTCTAGTTGCAGCGAGAGGGGGCTACTCTTCGTTGCGGTGCACGGGCTTCACATTGCGGTGGCTTCTCTTGCTTCGGAGCACGGGCTCTAGGCACACAGGCTTCGGTAGTTGTGGCCCACAGGCTCTAGAGCTCAGGCTCAGTAGTTGTGGCGCACGGGCTTAGTTGTTCCACGGCGTGTGGGATCTTCCCGGACCAGGGCTCGAACCCGCGTCCCCCGCATTGGCAGGCAGGTTCTTAACCATCGCGCCACCAGGGAAGTCCCTTCCTTCCAGTCTCTTTCCTTAAATGGGCAAGAGTCACATGTCTCAGCACACAAGTCCTCAGCCCAGAGCCTGGCACAGAGCGGGGTCTCAATAAGCATCTATTGAAGAAGTGAATGAATGAATGACCTTTCTCACATGAGCAGCTGTCTCTCCAGGCCTGCCCTTCACCACAGTCCATTTCTGCAAATGCAGGATGTTGCATTCATGCCAGCTCCATCTCTCCGTGGAGGCCAAGGGGGGCCCAGGCCTCTCGGGGGCTTGTCCCAGCTGCAGGCAGAATGCGGTCAGCCCCTCCTGGCACCGTCCACGTGAGAGGGTGAGTCCACAAAGGCTGAATTGTGGCCCGCACGCCTGGGTCTGCTGGGATGTGTGCAGCAGAAGCTGAGCTTTCGGGGTCTGAGGTGGGGGCTGGGAAAGGGGCTGCTGGGACATGGGGAGGGGGCTGAGGGTAGGACTCCGCTTCCCTCCAGAGGTTCTTGGACCTCACTGAGCCTCCCAGTCTCCCAGGACTTCATCCAGGGACTGTCTGATCCAACCGAGGGAGCTGGTAGGGAATCGCCGGCGGGTAGTGGGTGGGGAGCTCATGCTTCCCTTCAAAGACAGCACAGTAGGGCTTCCCTGGTGGCGCAATGGCTAAGAATCCACCTGCCAATGCAGGGGATGTGGGTTTGAGCCCTGGTCCGGGAAGATCCCACGTGACACGGAGCAACTAAGCCCTCGTGCCATAACTACTGAGTCTGTGCTCTAGAGCCCTCAAGCCACAACTACTGAAGCCCGCGTGCCACAACTACTGAAGGCCGTACGCCTAGAGCCCGTGCTCCGCAACAAGAGAAGCCACCACAATGAGAAGCCCGTGCACGGCAACAAAGAGTAGCCCCCGCTCGCCGCAACTAGAGAAGAGCCCATGCGCAGCAAAAAAGACCAAACGCAGCCAAAAAAATTTTTTTAATTAATTAATTAAAAAAAAAGTTTCCTCTTTAAAAAAAAAAAAAAAAAAGACAGCTCAGTGTCCGCTGAGCCTCTCACCCCAGCCGCGGGGAAATGCGGAGCGAGGGGGCCAACACCACTGAACTACGCCAGCCCAGTGGCTGTACAAGGTTGTCGGAGACCCCCCAACGTCGGTGGGGAAACCCAGACTTCATCCCCCACTGCAGACAGGAAGAGGCCACACTGCCCAGCAGTGCCCACCTCAGAGCCCAGGGGCCCCCGATTCTCAAACCGCACCCCCCCGCCACAGTCAGAAAGTCTGGACTGAAGAAGCTGAGCAAAGGTGCTCGGATCAGGCACAGCCTGCCAGGCCTCCAAACCCCATCCCCTCCGGCCGCTCCTTCAAGGAAACCTCTCCTCCCCTTGAAGCTTAACCTGATTATTTAACCTGGACTGAGAACGGGGAGTGGAGCGGGGAGGACGGGGGACAGGATCGGGCACCCACGCTGCTGCCAGGGTAGTCAGCCTTTCCCTTTACAGAGAATGTTTATTTTGCTCTGATTATAGAGGTAATACCTGTTTATTGGAAAAAAAAAAAAAGCAGATAGCTTTCTATCTCCTCCACTTTCCCACTGGTCTCTGCGTTAGGTACAAGCTTCTTACCCTGGAATCCGAGCACACCCCTCTCCCACCGCCCCCCCACCCACCCCGGGTCTCCTCCCCACTTCTGTCTTGCCTCTGCCCTCCATGTCCAGGTACACCACGACGAAGAACTAGCCACCACCTATCGGGAAGCTCACTAATTACCAGGCCCAGTCCAAGCACAGTACGTGCACAATAGTTTGACCCCTTACCAGCTCTGTGAGGTAGGTAGGGAAAATGTTCCCACTTTGCAGATGAGGAAACTGAGGCTCAGAAGTTTCCCAGAGCTGCTCAAGCAAAGGAGCGGTGGAGTTGGAATCCAAACAAGCCCTGTAACCCTGGGCCAGTGCATCTTAACTGTGTGCTCTACTCCCAGGGTTGCTTGAGCTATTCCCTCTGCTAGAGAGCCTTTGCCAGGCTACCTGCTAACTTTCTCATCCTTCCAGAGTATTCCCTCCTCCCCCAATCTGATTCAAACCCCACGCTCTGAACTCCATTCTTCTCGTGCTAACAACTTTAGGTCGCATTTGCTCGTCTTCAAATCTATCTTCCCCAGGAGCTGGCGGGGAGGGCAGGTGCTGGGTCTGACTCGTGTCTGGTCCCCAGCACAGCCTTGGACAGGACATGGGACGGAGCAGGCACCCATCACTGTCTATGGGTGGGTAGATGAATGAATGAAAGGAGTATGGCTTCTGCCCTGCCCAGCCTCTCTCACAACCCAGAGAGGGCAGGCCCTCCTGATCCCAGCCCCAGGTCAGCTGCAAAGAGTCAGGGAGAGCCTAGGCTGCTCCAGGGCTGGCCTCAGACCCCCATGCCACCTCAGGAGGATGGGCAGGGTCTCTCGAACCTCAGCTCACCCACCCACCCCCTGCCCACAAGTACACCTCTGTCCATCCTCCCTCACATCCTCTAATGACCCATGAGGTCAGCCTGCAAGAATCAGCCTCTCAGGGGCAGACCCGCTCCCTGAAATGGATTGGTTCCCAGGAATCCTGAGGGAATTGGCCAGGAAGAGTCTTTTGGTCCTCGCTGGGCCGGAGGGCCAGACATGAGCTCACACTACCGCTAATAATAGCGTGGCATTGCATGGCAGCACGGGGCTTCACAGTTTACAAAGACATTCCATGTGAGTCATCTCACGGGTCCTCACAGAAGCCCCATGGACAGGCAGGACAGGAATCACCATCTCTGTTCTAGAGGCAAAGAACCACAGAGGAGCACAGGGGAGGTGGGCTGTGTCCAGGGTCACACAGAGACACCTCCAAGCGGGACTCGGGTTTCAGACTTCACGCTCTTTCACCTGCACCAGAATGCAGGGAGTCCATGAACTTGGATGGGAAGGGAAAAAAAAAATCACGTCTTTACTTTCACTAATGCTAACTAAAAATTAACGTTTCCTTCTATTCTGGACAAGCCACGGTTGTATCAGCAGTACTTATAGTTTCGGCACCAAAAGAAACCACAGATATTTTCATATCCCATAACAGCTGTTGCAGAAATGTCAAAATATCGTATACACTCATCAGTACTGTGAAATTACAGTAGTTAACAGACCTGTTTCCAGATCTTATGAGTTAATAAACACACATATTACTATATCATAATTTTAAAATATACTTTGATAACTATATTTCAATATGCTTGCTTTCCTTTATATTTTGTTTTAAACATTTAAAAACATTATTCTGAGAATTACTCTCAGTACATGGCGCAAAATAAGATGGAGTCTGTGTTCCCTCTGGAGCCGCCTCATCTGTGGGGTCTGGGTCGCCACCCCAGATCCTCGCTCTCCACCATCAGGGCATAAAGCTGGCGAAGCAGAGCTCCACTTTCGCGCCACGTTTAAAATGTTCCAGGAGGGACGTCCCTGGTGTCGCAGTGGTTAAGAATCCGCCTGCCAATGCAGGGGACACGGGTTCGAGCCCTGGTCCGGGAAGATCCCACATGCCGCGGAGCAACTAAGCCCGTGCGCCACAACCACTTAACCTGCGCTCTAGAGCCCGCGAGCCACAACTACTGAGCCCCAGAGCCACAACTACTGAAGCCCGCACACCTGGAGCCCGTGCTCCGCAACAAGAGAAGCCCCCGCGATGAGAAGCCCGCGCACTGCAATGAAGACCTAACGCAGCCAAAATAAATAAATAAAAATAAAATTTAAATAAATAAATAAAATGTTCCAGGGAATTCCCTGGCAGTCCAGTGGTTAGGACTCAGTGCTTCCACTACCGTGGACCCCGGTTCAACCCCGGGTGGGGGAACTAAGCTCCTGGAAGCCTTTCGGTGTGGCCAAAACAAAATAAAATGTTCCAGGAAAGAATGCTTTCTTCAGGAAACCTACAGGAATGTAAGATGATTAATCTCTGCACAACGAGGACAGAAGGGGGCGGGGGTGAGATGTGGGGCTACTGGAACACTCGCAGTGACTCCAGATGCCTGGGTCTGATGGAACTGGTCTGGAAAAGTAGATGGTGAGAAGGTCTCCCGACCCATGGAGCTGGAGGGGAAAGCGACCAAACACGAAGGCCCTCTGCAGAAACACAGCAAGCAGCAATGGGTGGGTGAGCCTCAGCAACAGCTCCCAGCTGGCCCACAGGGGACAGGGAAGGAACCAGGGGGACAGGAGGCTCCTGAAGGCATGAGGAGGCAGCCTCTTACCAGCCACCAAGGAAGAGACTGTTCCAGCGCAGAGGTCCCCTGGCCAACTCCCTCCCAAGAGAATCAGCCCCCACAGGGCTAGGGTGGACCCTGGGAGGGGCCTGTTCACCCAGCGTCCCCAGGGAACTCTGATCTGGGCCCTGCACACCACATTCTAGAAACCCTGGGATACTAAGGCTGGGTCAGGAGCAGGGAGCCGGGGTCTCAGCCCACCCAGCTCCAACGGGGACTCTGCACTGCCTGGGCCTCCTTCCATTCTGCATCTGTCTCCCACCTCCTCACTGCTCCACCTCAAATGCCACCTCCACCAAGAAGCCTCCCTGGCTACCTCGGAGCACAGCCGTTTTGTATGAACAATTAGTGAATATCTATGGTGGGCCAGATTCATCACCAAATCACTGGATTTAGTCCCCATGATGGTCAGTCTGCTCCCCACTAATCCGTTCTTCACTTAGTACATGGAGTGATTTTTTGTAAACTGTTACTCTCCTGTTTAAAACCCTCCAACAATTGCCAAAATCTGGAAACAACCTAAATGTTCCTCAACTGGTGAATGGCTAAATGGTGGTACATCCATATAATGGAATACAACTCGGCAAGAAAAAGGAAGGAAATGCCAATACCCACAACCATGTGGTCGGAGCCCAAACGCATTATACTAAGTGAAGGAAGTCAGACTCCGTTGGCTACCGACTGTATTAAGCCATTTCCATGACACTCTGGAACAGGCAAGACTATAGGGACAGAAAACAGATCAGTGGTTGCCAGGGGCTGGGGGAGGAGGGAGGAACTGACTACAAAGGGGCACGGGGGAATTTTGGAGGTCGATGGTTCTCTGTCTTGATTGTGGTGGTGGTTAACAGAGCTGTGTGCATTTGTCAAAACTCATTTCACGGTATGTAAATCACCGGACTTGAAAGCAAAACAGAAGGCTGATCCTGCCTACCTGTCCATCTTCATCTCCCCCCATTCCTCCTCTTGTTGGCTACACTCTAGCCACTCGGGTCTTCTCCCCGCAGCCAGAAGACACCTTGCCTGTCCTACCTCTATGCCTCTGCCTGGATTCTCCTCCCCTGCATCTCCCACTACCGGCTCCCCGTCCTGCTTGAAGCCTCCACTTAAATGCCACCTCCTCAGAGAAGCCTTCCAGACCCTTCTAAGCCCATTGTGTTCATCTCAACCCCGTGTTTCTTTCAAGGAGCGTATCACAGGTCCCAGCCCAACTGCGTCCCTGCCCAGTTTCAAACCTCACCCAAATTTATCACCTCCTGCCCAGGTTCTAGGGACCCAACCTACCAATGGGCAACAGACCCAGGAAGAATGACAGCTGAGCTAAGGGACCCAGAACCTTCACTCTGCGGGAGCCTCTGCCTGGCCTGCCTTCTCCCACACCACCCTGCCCCCCACGGTCCCTCCCTCAGGCCAAAGCCCAGGCTGCCTGCCCATCTGCCACCCTGGCTCTGGCCCGGGCCACTCACCCTAGCCCGGAAGGGCTGACCTGCAGTTTGGGCCAGCAGTGGCCACAAGGGCGGCATGCCAGACCCCCGAGAGGCCAGGGCAGCCATCTGCTGTCCCTTCTGCCTGTCCTCCAGGGTCTGTCAAGGCTCCAGATGAGATCTTCACACTTGGACCCCAAGGAGGGCAGAAGGCTCTGCAGAGCTCCACTTTCCTCTCAGCTCAAAAGCCAAGACTGTGGGAGTAGCAGCAGGCGGAGGGGAACCCAGAGACACCATCCCTTCACAAGCAGGGACACTGAGGCCTAGAGAGGGACTGGGGACAACCCCATAGTCCCCCAGACTGAACAGAGTCAAGCAGGGAGGGACTTGGGGTTCCCACCTCCCAGCTTAGCCTCATTGCCTGGAGGCTGGGCTCTAGTTTTAGGGGAGTCAGGGTCAAGGGTCCTGGAAGAGGAGGGCCAGGACCCCAGCCAGGCACGGCCATGCTACACAATGCCCCCTCCCACTGGCATGGAGGCTGCCTGGTCCCAGTGACACACAGGGTCATGAGGGAAGACAGGGTCCTGAACTTACCTCTCCAACAGCAATAGACAGTAACAGGCATGGAGCTCACTGAGTACTCCCCCTGTGCCACGCACGTGCCAGGTAGCACACACTACCTCACTGTATCCCCAGCCACCCCACTGACTGGTGAGGAACTGAGGTCAGAAAGGTCTACTCAAGGTCACAGTTCAATGGCACAGCCAGGATTTGAGTCCAATTTGAGCTCTAGTAAACTAGACTAGACAGTCTCTATAATGGGACAACAGTGAGAATCATAATAGCTAACGTTTACAAGGGTTTACCATGTGCCAGACACCTGGCTGAGATCTGAGTGAATGTCCGTTATCTCAATGACAGTCCCTCTGAGGAAAGTGCTATTACTTTATGCCCATTTTACAGATAAGTAAACAGAGGCTCAGGAAGATGAAGGCTCCAAAGGCAATCAGGAGTGAGCCTCCCAGATGTGGCACAGCTCTGTGCATGAGACCACAGACACTCTCTCTGGTGGGGAGCTGTGTGTGTGTGTGCGTGTGTGGACGGGGTGGGCAGGGAGGAGATGCCCGGAGAACACTGCCCACCAAGGCCAGGCCTGGCTTGTCACTGCCCCATTCCAGGCCTCACCCGTCAGAGCAGGGAGACCTCTGCAGTCCCTGATGCCTCTGGGGAGGCACTCACAGCGGGGACACCCGACAGCATCCCTCCTGTCCTTTCTCTGTTGACAGGAAGGAAGGCAGCTTTTGGATCTGGATGTGTTTAAAACATCCCCCAAAGGGCCTCTGGGCCACAGCCAAATCTCTGAGCAAAGAGCATCACGAGATCCCAGCCCTTCTGCCTCTTGCCACTTGCAGGCTGTGTGACCTCTGGCAAGCCCTTTAACCTCCCTGAGCCTCAGTTTACTTACACTTGTGTGAAAAGAAGGGGTTAAGTCCCACCCTGGTAAGATCCCTGCCCTCATGCAGAGCACATAGGGGGAGGGGCTGGAGTGAAACCTGTAATTATCCAATTAATAATCTAATTACTGTAGAGGTAAATGCCCCAAAGGAGCCTATAGGAAGCCCCTTCGTGTCTAACACAGGAGCCTGGCCTGGAGCTGAACACATGAAGGTGGAGGAGGAAACCAAGGGAGGCGGGAGGGAACTACAGTGAAAAGGCCCCCCGCGGTGGGAAGAATGCAGGGATAGAGGCTTGGGATGCCTGGAGCGCTCAGACTGGGGTGGAGCAGGGGTGAGGTGAGGCTGAGAAAGGCAGCACCACACAGGCCACCCAGGCAATTGGGCAGGGCCCAGGAGGGGTGTGGAGGGGAGAGGCTGATGCAACTGACCCAGAAGATCCCATGTGGATCTGGGGCAAAACCACGGGAAAGATGTTTAACTGGTCCAGCCTAGCCACAGGACCCAAAACAGTTTTTCTATTGGAGCCTGAGCTTCTCTTTGCGGTGCAGGCAATGGGAGATTGTTCACCCCAGTCTTAGAATGTGGGACCCCAAAGGCAGCCCTCCATCAGCAAAGCAGTATCAGCATCCCCATTTTACAGATGAGGAGACTGAGGCTTACAAAGGCAAAGCTCATAGAGGAAAAGGCGGAACCAGGATTCAAGCCCAGGTGGGCTCGGCTCTAGACCACAGTGCTCTTCACCACCTTGGACCCCAGAGAAGGGAAAGGCTGGCCTGCTGCTCTCACCTTCTCTGACTCCCTGCCATTCCTCAGAGAGGCCAGTGCCATCCGCTGACCTGTGGGCCTCCAGTGAATGCCAGGGCCAGCCTGGCCCAGAACACCCCAGAGTCTCTAGCTCTTTCCCCACCCCAGCTCCAAGTTCCTTCTGGCACCAGAAGGAAGAGAATGTGACTGCAGATGAGGTCCCGCCTATGGGGCATCCGGGGCAATGACCTTAGTAATAACCTTGGCTGCTGGTCAGGCCTCTGCTTAGAACTTAGCCGAGCCCCTCCCCTGGGGAACTCTCTCTGCCCCAGAGGCTACACAGGACATGGGGATCCCTCCCTTCTGCTGTGCCCAGGACAGTGCTGGATGTGCCATATACCTGAATACTAATCCTCCCAAGTGCTCTGCAAAAAAGGGATTAGGTTCCCATTTTACAGATAGGAAGACTGAGGCTTGATGAGGGGGCCTCGCACATGGGGTTCATGTACAGGGAGGAGGTGACAAAGCAAGGTCTGGCCCCAGACCTGACCCCAAAGGTGGAATTTGTCCACCTTCCGCCCGAGAGGCCCTGGGGCCTTGTGTCCGGTGCTACAGACATATGGAAAGGAGGCAGCTCCTAGCTCTGCTACAGGTCAACACGGCCCCCTCCCAGCAAGGTGTTCACAATGCCTCGGCTCAGTTCGGCATCCAGTGCCCTTCCCCAGCAGGCCCAACTCCCCTTCCCAGCTTCTCCCTCACCACTGCCACCCCCAACTCCCTCCAGCTCTTCTGTTTTAAGCCTGCAGCCGGCCTGCAGCCCACCTGCAGACCCTGATCACTGCCTTTCCTTCAACCATGCAACAAATATTTATTGAGTCCCTATGATGTGCCAGGCACGGTCCCAGCAGCTGGACACAGAGGCAGTCATTCAAGGCTAACTCCTCAACTCTAATGCCTCCTCCTCCAGGAAATCTTCCAGGTCCCTCCTCTGAGTGCCCACATGTCCTCCAACCTTCTCTATCCTGGCCTCCTTTTCCCAGGCAGAATCAGGCACCCTTTAGGGATGGCAGTGGCATGGCCCTCCACAGTCCCCAGCAAAGGGGGAGGGGGAGGAGGCGGGAGATGAGGGCAAGCAGGAAATTCCGAGGAAATTAGAAGGGAGTTGCCCCTGGGCGCTGGCAGGCCTGACAATTGCTCCATTTCACTCAGCTCATTGGGCCCAGGCCCAAGTGCTGCGTGTCCGGGGCCTGAGGGCCTTTGGTGCATCTTCTCCACCTTGGTGACCTGCCAGCCCCTTATCTGCCTACATACCACTCAGCCCCAGCCAGGCTCCTAGGACCCCCAGATCCAGAAGATTGCAAAGTCAAGCCCCTGCCACACTCCTCACTGTTCCCAGCAGCCTAGTGGAAGGAAGCCTCGTGGAGGAGCTAAAAACAGTAGTTTGTACACATGAGCTCCAGGGAGACACGGGCCAGGATTTCCTGTGTTTCTGTGTAGCTGAAGTGTCACAGCCAGTTTGTGTGTGTGTGTGCGTCTGGGTAACCTGGTCTGTGGGTCTTTGGCTCCTGTTAGCAAATGCTACAGGCCTGACATCTGAGTGCCCTGTGCTCGTGTCCTGCTTCTATGTACGTGGCTACCTGTCTTGCTCATGTGTGTCTCTTGGGTGTGTGTCCGTGAGCCCCGGGTGTGCGAGGACCTCTGCTGCTTGCTCTCTTTGTGGAAGAGGCAGCGGGGGTGGCTGCGTGATGAGCTGTGTCTGTGCCCGCTTGGCAGGGGCGTATCTGTGGATTTAAGCTGATGCGAGCACCTGTGTGTAACGACTCTGTGTGGGTTTGTGTGTGCGCCCGCATATGCATGTGTGCTTCCGATATGTCTGAGGGTGTCTCCAGGGTGTGTCCATCTCTGGACATGGCCAAGTGTGTCTGGGGGTGCGTAAGGGTGTGTTTCTGAGCCAGCAGTCTCCTAGATGGTGTGAGTCTCTGTTGTGTCTGTTTGATAACTGCGGGTGTGATGAGACAGGAGGTGATGTATCTTGCATGGGTTTGTGTACTTCTCTGAGCAGGTATCCTCCCTAATGAGTCTGGAGGTGTGCTTCTGCAAACAGACAGCACAAGCATGTCCCTGGATGTGTATGTGAGACATGTGTGAGTAGTCGTGGATCTCTGAGCACACGCTGTGAATATGTGTACCTGTGTTTGTGTGTGCAAGAAAGAGTGTGCCCAGGGACACAGGCCAAACCCCTCTGTAAGGAATGCTGGGAGCCCTGGTAGCTTCGTGGTCCCCCTAAGGCCTCAGCAGCAGCCATCTCACCTTCTGCATCTCATTCTCCATCTCGCTGGAGCTGCCCCCCGCCCCCCATGACGGGCGACCAGCTAAGGATCCTTAAAGACCCAGTTCTCAGAGCAGCTTCTTTCAGGCCACCTCTCAGCTGCCACAGGGAGGGCTGGGACTAGCCAGGAGCTTTGCTGACCATGGTGACCACTCCTCTCCCCCCCGCAGTGACAGATATACTGGAGTCCTCCCCCTACAGCTCCCAGGAACTGAGAGCTTCACAACTTGTGGGTTACTGCCCCAGACACCTGGCACAGAGCCTAGAAGCAGGTATGGGAATGGTGACAACCAGGACAGGCACTAACATTTACTGTGCACTCGATCTATATCATCACTCAGAAAAGAGCCCATAACCCTGGGGCAGACATGCTTACCTCCCATTTTTCAGAAGGAAAAACAGACTCTGAAAGACTGAGAATCTCACCCAGAGTCACAAAGCTTATAACTGGCAACACCAGGTGAGAACCCTGCTCTGTGAAACTTGGAGGCACAAGCCGCCTCCCGCATGGGAGAGGGTGGAAGAGAGCCTGGGGAAGGGAGCTGCTTGGGGTTGTCTAGTGAGGTTCCCAAGTATACCAGCTGTGCAATCTCGGGCACATTACATAACCTCTCGGTTTCCTCATCTGTCAAATGGGTCTGATATCAGAACCCTCCACACAGGATTGCTGTGAGGACTAAAGGACTTACTTAACCCAGAGCCTGGCACACTGGAAATGATCTAATAGTTGAGAGCATTTGTGAGCAAGTACCACAGAAGGCGGGGGATCAGTGGTCTGGGGGTCTCCAGGCCAGCTCTAACATTCCAGCACTCTGGATCCCAACCTAACCATTATCTAACCCTTAAGTCTCGATCCAAACCCCCATCACTTCCTCCAAGACCTCAGATCCCTGGTCCCAATCACACTTTCTACTGGTGCAAGGTACATATTCATGTACACACAAGCAGGCACATGTCCCCCGCACACCGCCTGCAGGCTCCAGGTTCTCGGCCCCAGCAGATGTCATTCTCTACTTGCTCCCAACAAGTCTTAGCCTGGAGCCCTGCACACAACAGAATTCCTCTCAACAACTTATGTCCCAGACTAGACACGCTGTTAGCAACCACAAGCTCATGCTCCAGTCGGACTGTAGAAAGAACAGGACCCAGGGTTAGACAAACCAGGTTTGAATCCTGGCTGTATGACCAGGAGCCTCCATTTACCCAAGTGTACAATGGGAACTGGAGGGGAATTAGATGCTTCCTCTGGGCCCTTCTGGCTGACATCTAGATTGGCTACACTTCAAACACTCACACATAGAACCTCCAAGGAGGTGGGGAGGCCTCGCTTCATGAAGCCCACTCAGCATGGAATGTGATCACTCCTTCCTGTCCTCCTCGGAGCAGCTCCTGATTTACCAACATCCTAAAGCTAGGGGGATCCACCCTCCTGGCTCCTCCCAGCTCCCTCAAGAATGAAGGCTTTGACATCCTAACTGTTCATTGGCTAACAATAATAACAATTCCCTAAAAGATGCGGGATTTCGGGCTTCCCTGGTGGCACAGTGGTTGAGAGTTCGCCTGCCGATGCAGGGGACACGGGTTTGTGCCCCGGTCCGGGAAGATCCCACATGCCGTGGAGCGGCTGGGCCCGTGAGCCATGGCCGCTGAGCCTGCGCGTCCGGAGCCTGTGCTCCGCAACGGGAGAGGCCACAACAGTGAGAGGCCTGCGTACCGCAAAAAAAAAAAAAAAAAAGATGCGGGATTTCACTGCTTGCAAAATGTCTTCTTATCTATTCACACCTCCCTGATTCCTGAAAACAATCCTATGAAGTTGCCCAGGCAGGTTCCATCATCTTCATTTCATAGATGAAAAAAAAAAAAAAAGAGCTCAGAGAGGCCAAGTGACTTGCTCATGGCCACACAGTAAACAGCAGAGTCAGGTCTCTAGACCAGGTCTTTGGGCCCCAATGCTCAGATTCTTCCATCCACACGAGGTGGGTTCCCAGCATGTCCTCAAAAGGTGCATGGGCAACAGTTAGTGGTGATGGGGAGATGGAAGACTTCAGACCACCAGGGTTTTGAAGGTCAAACAGTCCACGTGTCTGCCCTGCAGCCAAAGCTGTCTCTTAGAATCCTGGAACCTTAAAAGTTAATAACCTTCAGACTTCCTTGGCTGAGGTCAGGCAACTCAACTACAGCCTCACATAAATATCCTCCTCAAGTAATCACAACCACCACATTTTGTGCCATCTACCAGCTGCTTTCCACAAACCCCATGTCTTTATCCAACATGCAAGGTTGAATAACTCTGAATAACTCAACGGACAGCAAGCTCACTCCCTTCTCCGTAGCAGCTCCTTCTATCGTCTCACTGAGAGAGAGCTGCCCCATTTCCACTTTTTCCACTCGGGCCCCAGAGTAAGCCTCATGCCACAGGAGATCTGCCGTCACCCGCAAGGTCTTCCCCAGTTGATGGTTCCCAGGGCCGCCCGCCAGCTGGGAGGTGAGCTCGAGCAGGGCCCCACTGGACTCAGTGGGACTCAACCCAAGGCAGCACGAGGCCTGCTGGGAACACACTGGGGATCTGAAGTCCTTCTCCTGGTAACTCAGATCCTGCATCTTAGAAGCAAAGTGGCCCAGAGGGGCAGGAAACACATCAAGAGTACAAGGTACTCTTACTCCAAGCCTGGCTGCCTGGAGAACTGGCTCTGGGACCTGGAAAAAGTCCCCTCCCCACTGTGGCCACAGTTTACCCATCTGTAGAATGAACAAAACAACACCTCCCGTAATAGCATCTACACCTATGGCCCACATCCATGGCTCTAGATTTTCACCTTGCCTCTGTGAGGCTGGCAGCTGGAGAGAAGTTCAGGGACTGACCCATGTATACACAGTGTAACCACACAATCTGGTCCTGCTCTCCTCTCCATCCAATCTCCTTCCTCTCTCCAGCCTCGGCACTGATCCTCGAAATCCATGAGCTTTTTCCTACTTCCCTGGGCCTGGAATGGTCTTACTCCAGCTCCTTATTCAGCTGGCTCCATCTCATCCTTCAGCCCCTGGCTTCCCTTAGCACCCCCAGCCCCAGCTTCATGTGCTCTCGGCACACTGTGTCCTTCCCCACCCTTATCACGATCCGTATTGTGACGTAGTGTATGACTATTGTTTAATCCCAGTCTCCCCCACTAGACGAACAGCTCCATGAAAACAGACACTTCGTCCTCGCCCATGGCCGTATCCTCAGATCTGCTCTAGTGTCTGGTACACCGTAGGCCTTAAATAAGTAGTTGGTGAATGAATGAACGAGGGGCCGGGACTGCTTCAGGTGGGGAGGAGGATCTATGCTGCCCCCATGGAGTCCACAAGAGAACATGATAAGCGCCCACGGAAATGTGTCACATACCACTTGAGAACGGCAGTGATCGAAATTACCCTCATCTGAGGCTCGCTACATGCCAGGCGCTCTAGTGGTGTTTGCGCACATAACTCATTTAACCCTTAAGGCTGGAAGATGCGTGATGTCCCTTTATACAACGAGGAAACTGAGGTCCAGAGACATTAAGTAACTGGCCCAAGATCACACAGCCAGGAAGGCACAGACCCCAGATCTAACAGTGGCCTAAGGCCTGCACGTGAAGCCAGAAACACTGCATGAAAGGGGGAAATTGAGGTTGCACCCTGACCCAGGCAGTGGGAGGTCCCCAGCCTGGCCCTGGCCCCTGTGAGACCTTAGGCTCCATCCCCAGGCTTCTGGAACTATTTTCCATCTTAACAGTCATGGGTGGCTCATAGGGACTCCAGAGCTCCGCCTGCTGACTTCCTGGAATGAACAGGAGCCCACAGGGGTGGGTGCGTGAGACCCTAAAGCAAAGCTCTATGGCCCATCTTCCCTTGCCAAGGGGAGCAGTTGGGGCCAGGAGGCAGGAGTGAGGAGCTCGGGGTCCAAGTTTAGAGCAGCTCAGGCAAGGAGTACTGGAAGCAGCTCAGAGCACCAACTGGGCAGGGCCAGGCCTCCTTCTGGCTTGTCTCCCTCCTCTTACCCCCCCTCCACTTGTCTTCTCCTCACCACTGGCTTTTGAATACTATAGGAGCTGACTGAACCCCTGGTTGTCAACAGCAAATGGGGTCTTTAGGAAGGGTTACCCTCTCAATTAACAGATGAGAAAACTAAGCCCTGGCCTGAGGAAAGGTTAGAGGCTAAAGGGGTAGATTATTCTGATTCAGACAGACCCTGTCCTTCTTTTCTACAACAGTCACTAAACGTACGCTGGCTAGCAGATGCTGGGGAAAATAGGGAAGGGGAAACACAGTTAAGCAAGATCTTACAGACTCTAATGAGAGAGAAACCCTTTTGGCCAGAAGAGCTACAATGCAAAGCTAAGTGTTGCTGGGCAGACGTAAATTAGCAGAGCGCCGTGAACTCGGCGGCTCCTGGCCAGGGGTGCTCTGGGTACTGTGCCAGGACATCAACTAATAAGAGCAGGTACATTTCAGCCTGTTCCAAACCACGCCCAGCCAGTGGTGGCAGAACCCATGAAGCTTCCCAGGCCAATATCGACACACAGGGCTGGGCTGTCCCTAAAGCTGCCTCGGTGCCAGGCAGTGGGCAGACAGAGCCTGGCCTGCATCCAGCAGGTGCTAATGTCCACTGAAAGCGTGAAGGCCAAGACTGCTCTCCCGGGGAAACTCTCAGGTCCCCACTGCGCCCCCCCAGAGGAAAGGCCCCTTTCAGATGTCAGTTTCCTTCCTCTCACTGGCAACATGGGAAGGAGATGGGCACTGCCGTGGGGCACCAATGCAGCTGCTGTGTGTACAGGGCCTGTCCCAAACTGGGCAGAAGACAATACCCTGGGATTTAGGAAGCTGCCTCTGAACCGGTTCTCCCACGACATCATCCTCCCAGGCTGTGGGACCGTTAGGGCGGAAGTCGGACTCTAGCCAAGGGGATGTTCCCAGATGTCAATGCTTTCAAACCGGACCTGCCCTGAAAGGCAGGCAGGGACAGGCCTGAGCCAGGAAAGCCCTGGGTAAAGACTCAGGATGGTGTTCTGGCCTCTCCTTGGCAGGGGATGGCCACAGGTCTCCCTGGCAGCACCGCACAGCAGTGCCTGTCCCAGAAAGGAGAGCCGCCAGAGGCCTAGCCTCTGGCTTGGGGGTGGAGGCTCTGTGCAGCTGCATCAGAGGTCCAGCCCCTCGCTGAGTACCCACCCCCATCCCAAGTACCACATCTAGGCATCCTCCAAAGTACTTTTCTCAAGCTCCCCTTCCCAAATCAGGGTCCTTTGGGCAGTCTCCTCTTCCAGGTTCCTTCCTCAGGAGAAGGTGTCCCAGATACAACAGGAAGCGGGATGTGAGGGAGCTCCTGAGGGTTTAGGCCCCTTTCCCAGCTCGTGCGGTGGGACAGTGGGCCGGCTGGTGCCTCAGGCCGGTGGGGCTGACACCCGCGCCTCCCCGCGGCCTCCCTTTCCCGCACCAGCGCCCTCACCTTGAGATAGTCGTTTTCTGAGCGCAGCTCCTCCAGCTCTCGCACGAAGCCGCCGGGCCCGCAGTCCAGCATCTCCTCGGTGAGGTCGGAGAAGGCGAGCGAGGCACTGAGTGGCAGGCGGCTGCTCCCCACCGACGACGCGGCCACCGACGGCTCCTCGGGGGAGGCGGGGGGCCGCGGAGGCTGTTGTGCGGACGGCGCAGGCTGGGACGGCTGCCCGGTGCGGGCCCCCCCCGGGGCCCCGGCCGCCGACTCAGCGTCGCTGCTCAGCGCCAGCTCCAGGCCCAGCAGGCGCGCCTCCTCCGACGCGCAGTCCGACACCTCCGAGCTGCTGTCGGTGAGGCTGGGCGGCGGTGGCGGCGGTCGCGGCCCGGTACCCGGGCGCGGACGGCCCTTGGCGCGGACCCCAGTGCGGACACCGGCCACCCGGGTCCCTGAGCCCCGCGCCCCGGACGCCACCGCACGCCCCTTCCTGTCGGGCCGCGCCGAGGACGCGGCGCTGCAGGCGGCTGCTGAGCCCGGGCCTGGGCCGCGGCGGCCCTTGGCCAGCGACCAGCCGGCCACGTCCTTGGGCCGGGCCGGCGACGGCGCGCGGTGGCTCTTCTTCCTCTCCGGAGCGGGAGCAGGCGGGGGGCCGCAGCCCCGAGCCGGGGACTCCCCCGCCGGCACCTCCATCGCGGCCTCCCTCGGCCTTAGCGGGCGGCGCGCATGGCCCGGGCCCGCCCGGCCTCCGCGCCCCGTGGGAGGCTCCTGGCGCCCCTCCGGCCGCCGGGGCCGCGGCTCCTCTCGGCCCACCTCAGCCCCCCGGCTGCGCTCCGGCCCCGACCCCCGCCGCACGGTCTCTCCGCTGCCCTGGGCTCGGAGAGAGCGGCCCGATCGCCTCCAGGCGCCCCGGCTCCGGCTCCGGCTCCGCCCGGCGCCCGCCCCTTCGGCCTCGCCGCGCCCCCGGAGCGCGCCCGGGCCCCGGCTGCCTGCACGCCGATCGCTCTCTCGGGCTCCGAGTCCGGCTGCGGCCCGGGCCCCGGCTCCGCCCGGCGCGGCCCGCCCCCCGCGCAGCCCCGCCAGCTCCCCGCCCAGCCGCCTCGGCTCGGGGGCGCGCGGCTCCGCGAACAAAAGGCGGACGCGGCGGGAGCGGCAGGGAGGGACACAGGCAGCGAGCGAGGGAGGGATCTGCGAAGCAACAGCGACCCCCTCGAGGGTCAGGCGGGCCGGGGCTGCTGTGGCCCGGACTCCCTTCCCCTCCGCTCCGCCGCCGCCCCCTCCCCTGCTGGCCTGGGGGACGCACCCGGCGGAGGCGCCCCTGCTCCCCTCGTCCGCGCAGGGGTCGCGCGAGCGGCGAGAGGGGGGACTCCTAGGTAGAGGCCGGGTGGACCTCAGATCGCGGGAGCCAGCATCCATATACACGCCGAGCACCTCGCCCCTCGAGGCTGTGCAGAGCGTGCGCGAACTCCGCCCCCCTGAACCTCGCAGAGCAAGACCGATTATCCCAATGTACAGATGGGTAAACTGAAGCCAAGGGAAGACAGGCGATCAGCCCACGGTTAGCGGCCGAGCCGGGATGGAAGCCAGACCTCGCGCCTCCAGGGCGTGCTCCGCATCTTCTGGCTTGGCTTCCCTCTCACAGTCGTGGGGAGCGTCGGGCCCTGGGTGCATGCCCGGCTCTGCACGCCGTGAGCGGCTTGTGATCCCAGGCATACTCCCTCCTCCCCTGACCCCGGTCTCAGGTTCTGCGGGGCTAAAATGGAGGCGACCTGTTCTCAGGAGTCAGACCAGCGCATGCTTTGGGAATAGGTTTTGGCTCCCGTGGGGGCTGGTCCGAGCTGGACACGGTTGCCCTGATCCCCACACGTCCCCCACAGGAACAACTCCGGATAACCCCGGAGCCCCGGCTCTTGTGGGTGTCGTTTCTTTCCTTCCAGAACTGTGCTCCTGTGTTGTTGATTTTCCCTTGTGTCTGTCACGCCTTCCCCGCCCCCGCTCCTCGCTGCTACTTCCCATCGCCACCGAGCCGCAGCTGGGCAGAGCCACTTGAAGTCCTTTGGCTGCCCGGCAGGCAGGCGCTCACTCTCCGGGTAGCACCCCCTGGCGGGCTTGGGGGGCAAGGCTGGTGTTTACCGGTCTGCAGCCTCTTCTTCCTCCCTCTATTCCCCTTCCTTTCCTTTTCCTCCTCCTTCTCCCCCTTTCCTCCTTCCGTTTCCATTTCTCTCTTTCCCTCCTCTTCCTCTTCCCCCAAACCTGTTGCTTCACCTCCTCCTGCCCTTGACACACAGCTGGCCCAGGTCCACTCTGTTTCTGTGCCACCTGCCCCGCAGCGGTGAATACACTCCTGGGGTATGCCCTCTCCCAGTGAGGCACGGCTTCATCCCCATCTAGGTGTGTCTAGGTGTGTAAGTGCCCCCTCTATCCTCGGATCCTTCCTCTGGGTGCCCCCCACGGAGCCAGGTAAGGAACAGGGCCACTCAGCAGGTTTTCTGCAAACACTTCTTTAGGGGCATTTCCACCCCCATCCCGGCAAGGCACCTGCTCCCCTGCCCCCACTAACTGTCCACTCACCCAGTCCACAGGCACCAGGCGGGACCCTGAGGGACACAGTGGTGGACTTGTCAATGGTGAGCTCCTGACCTCATGGAGCACACAATAAAGGGAGGAGATGAGCCACAATAGACTCACCACAAACAGGGTGGCATGGCATTTCACAGGGGCAAAGGCCAGGGTAAGCCCTCCTGCTTCCCGGGCCTCAGAAGACACCACTTAGTTTAGTCTGATGTAACAGATGACAGGGTCCTTCTAGCTCTGATGTCCCCGTTTCTTGTAGACTGGTTCTGGCCTGGCACAGAGAGATGCTGTGTGGCTCTCGGCAATTGTTTACCCTCTCTGAACTTCAGTTTCTCCATCTATGCAGAATGTGGGCTTGGAGATGTTGGTTGGTGGGAATCCCAGCAGGGGATGTGCTACATAGAGCAGGCTGCTCAGCCACTCCTGACACACCCATGGCCACACCAGCGGTGGCCTGGATCTCCCCATGTGGGCCTGGGCCCGAGTCCTGGCTCTACCACAAACCCTGACTGGGTCCCAACACTCATGGCTGAGCAGGGGGCTGATGGCCCTTCCTGCTTTGAAGGTCTTCAGATTTGGGGAGCCATGAATCTACATTGCAGCCCCAGAAGAGCCCGGGGAGCAGCAAGGCCCTGGTGGGGAGGGGCCCAGGGGTTGGGTCAAGGTGAGGCTCTGGACTCAGGTCAGACCAGGGCAACAGCGAAAGGAGTAAGACTAGCCAGGGGCCCAGAATTGGCTCCATGCAGGCGGGGAGGCCACCTGGGTTTTCCTGAGCCCTGGGCACTCATGCCAGGCTGTGTGCTCAACACTTCAGCAGAGGATCTCAGAAAGGGTAGGAACTTCTTGTGGCTGATTATATTTTCCAAAGATAGGCTCAGCAATATATAGCTCATCCCAATTATTCTTTTTTACAGTGTGGCATTGACACTCTTCCAGTTGAGGGAATGGCAGAAGCGACAGTGTGAAGCTAGGTCACAACAGGCAATGTGGCTCTTACAGCTCAGTTTCTCTCTGCCCTCTGTTTCTCTGTGTCTCTCAGTCTCTGTCTCTCTGTCTCTCTCTCAATCCACTCTCCCTTGGGATGCAGCCACCATGTTGGGAGCAAACCCAGGCCTCATGCAGAGGCCACGTGAAGGTTCTCCAGCCAACAACTCCAGCTCCGGTCCCCGCTAAGCCCCGGACATGTGAGAGAAGGAACTTTCATATGATTCAGCCCCTAGCCTTGGAGCTGCCCCAGCTGATGCCAAGTGGAGCAGAAATGAGCTGTCCCAAACTGCAAAATATTGTTGTTCTAAGCCACTAATTTAGGGGGTAGTTTGTTACGCAGCAATGGATAACTGGAATGCTTGTTCAAGGTCATACAGCTTGGAAGCGGCAGGGCTGGGGTTGATTGGAACCCAGGGCCATCCAGCTTCAGAGCCTGTTGTGCTGCACTGTTGGGTGGTGTCCAGCTCAGGCACACAGTGTGTGCCATGTGAAGCTCTACTCCAGAAGGCATGAAGCGTTAAATGATTGTAAGAATTATATATCAGATTGTACAAAATGAAGATGCTGATCACCCAGCGGAAAAATGGTTTATGTTCTCCCATTCAAGTGGCTAAACTGACCAACATGATGGAAACTGAATGGAGAGTAAATCCTAGAAGGCTCCAAAGAGGAGGTGATTTAAAAAAAAATAAAGGTTATATTCCTTATACAAACCACTGGCTGAAGGAGAATTAGAAGAATTAGTAGGGAAACCTGCTTTTGTTGTTGTTGTTGTTTTTGGCCGTACCACGTGGCATGCGGGAAGGATCTTAGTTCCCTGACCAGGGTTCGAACCCGTGCCCTCTGCAGTGGAAGCATGGATTCTTAACCACTGGGCCACCAGGGAAGCCCCAGAACCTGCTTTAAATAGGGTAGTCAGGGAGGCCTCTCTTAGGAGGTGACCTTTAAACTGAGTTATTCAAAGAGCCAGAATAAGAGAATTCCAGGCAGAGAGAACAGCAAGGGCGAAGCCTGAAGGAGGAACAAGCTTGATAGATGTTCAAGGAAGTAAGAAGGTCAGAATGACTGGCACTTGATGGGTGATAGAGGAAGGACAAGACAGAGCAGGACTGGACAGCGGGAGCCTCAGCAGCCCTGGGCAGGGCTTTATTGTTTGTTTGTTTTTAAAATATCTTTTATATATATATATATTTTACATTCATTTGTTTATTTTTGGCTCCATTGAGGTTTCGTTGCTGTGCAGCTTTCTCTAGTTGCAGTAAGCGGGGGCTACTCTTTGTTGCAGCGTGCGGGCTTCTCATTGCGGTGGCTTCTCCTCTTGCGGAGCACGGGATCTAGGTGCGCGGGCTTCAGTAGTTGTGGCACACGGGCTCAGTAGTTGTGGCTCGTGGGCTTTAGAACACAGGCTCAGTAGTTGTGGCGCACGGGATTAGTTGCTCTGTGGCATGTGGGATCTTCCCGGACCAGGGCTCGAACCCATGTCCCCTGTATTGGCAGGCAGATTCTTAACCACTGCGCCACCAGGGAAGCCCGGGGCTTTATTGTTGATGCAGTGACAAGCCACCGGGGACTTTGGAGTAAGCAGGGGTGAGATGTAATCTAATTTGTGTTTTAAATAGATCACTCTAGCTGATGGCAAGAAGATGCTAGAAGATGGGTAAAGGGCCTATTGAACCAGCCTCTGAGAGGTAACGGTGGCTTGGATGAGGGTGGAGGCAGTGGAGAGGGAAGAAGGGGGTAGTTTTGAGATCTGTTCTGGAGCTTTGGTTGGAGGTGAGGAATCAGAGAAATGAAGTCAAGTTCAATTCCCAGGTTACTGGCTTTCGTTACAGGATGAGTGATGGTGCCATTTAACAAGACAGGGAAAACAGCTTAAATGTGGTCGGGGGTAGAGAGACCAGGTTTAGAGGGGGAAATGGAGAGTTCTTTCTGGACCCTATCAGTTTGAGATGTCTGTGGAGACATCCAAGTCATATAGGCAAGAGACCTATGAGTGTGGAGCCCAGGGTAGCAGTTAGTCCGGAGTCATGAAGAGTCATCCGCATTTAGACAATATTTAAATCCATGAGACCAGATAGGGTCACATAGAGAGAGGGTCTACAGAGAGAAGAAAAACCAGGAAGTTAAGAATTCCTGGTTCTACAAAATTGGGTCATTTGTAGAGACATGGATGGACCTAGAGCCTGTCATACAGAGTGAAGTAAGTCAGAAAGAGAAAAACAAATATTGTAGATTAACACATATATGTGGGATCTAGAAAATGGTACAGTTGAACCGGTTTGCAAGGCAGAAATAGAGACACAGATGTAGAGAACAAATGTATGGACACCAAGGGGGGAAAGCCGTCAGGGGGGTGGTGGTGGGATGAATTGGGAGATTGGGATTGACATATATACACTAATATATATAAAATAGATAACAAATAAGAACCTGCTGTATAATAAAATAAAATAAAATATTGAAAATAAATAAAATAAAATAATTTCTGGTTCTATCACAGATACAGAGAACAAACTAGTGGTTACCAGTGGGGAGAGGGAAGGAGGGAGGGGCAACATAGGGGTAGGGGAGTATGGGGTACAAACTATTCTGTATAAAATAAGCTACAAGGACATATTGTACAATACAGGGAATATAGCCAATTTTTTTTTTTTTTTTTGCGGTACGCGGGCCTCTCACTGCTGTGGCCTCTCCCGTTGCGGAGCACAGGCTCTGGACGCGCAGGCTCAGTGGCCATGGCTCACGGGCCCAGCTGCTCCGCTATAGCCAATATTTTATAATAACTATAAGTGGAGTATAACCTTTAAAAATTGTGAATCATTATTCTGTACACCTGTAACTTATATAATGTTGTAATCAAGTATACTTCAATTTAAAAAATAAAATAAAATTTAAAAATTAAAAAAAAAAGATTGATAGCTGTTACCTCTAGGAGTGGATGAGATTGGGAGAGGACAGATGAAGAGGGCCTTTAATAATTGCTCCCAAAACATCTATCATGAATTGCTTGAATCTTATTAAATAAAACTGTATCCATGTATTATTTCTTTCATAAAGTAGAAAATTGAAAAAAAAAAAAGGGAGGGGGGAATTCCTGGTTCTAGAAAGTGGTTAAGAGAGGAGAAGCCAGCCACAAAAGACAGAGAGGGAGTGGCCGATGAGGGCGGAGGGAAATGAAGACAGCGTGTTGTCTGGGAGAATCGCTCTGTCAAGCGGCATAGGAGCTGAAGGAAGGTGAGAGCAGTGTCCCCTTCCTAGGACGACACGGAAGCTGCTGGGGACCTTGCAAGAGCAGGCGTGGTAGGGACAGATGCCAAAGGCAGGGGGTTGAAAAGCGAAGAAGAAGTAGAGGTGGAGTGTAGGGAGAGGAGGATGGAGCAGTCGTGGCGGGGACGGTTGTGTCGAGAGGGGCAGGCGAGAGATGGGTGAGGCCGAGAGAAGCCGGGCAGGAGAAGCGGAGCGCGACAGAGCCAGGGAGGCCCAGGGGACTGGCTTTCGAAAGCAGCAGGGACCCTTCCTCCGTTGTCCTGGAGGGAAGGCGGAAGAGATGGGTGAGATGCAGGTGGGTCTGTCGGGAAGGTGAGGGAGTGACTGATGGCTTCTGTTTTCTCGGTGAAGAATAAAGTTGCCGGCTGAGTGAGCAGCCGAAGGAGATTGGAGCTTGTGTGAGGAGGGCAAAGACATCTGTCACAGCGATCAGAGAAGAAATCAGACCTCTCAGGATGTGTGAAGGGGTATGTCATGCACCCATCCGAGGATCAGAGTGAAGCCAGTCGACTCAGCAAAGCACAGAGCTGAAACTGAGCCGCATATCCAGTTTTATATCCCGCTGTTTTCACTTTACAGAGCAGCAGAAGCATTTCCCCATGCATTTCTGAACTCTTGGCAACCATCACTTTTAATACTTAGAAATAATCCACAGAGGGGATATTCCATGGGTCGCTTAAACTTTTCCCCTTTTGCTGGACATTGAAATTGTTTCCTGGCTGTGACCGTTGCAGTTCTCAGAGAGGTGGCCTGTGGTCTGGTGGAGAAAGGACAAGACAGGCTGCAAGGCGGAGCTGGGACATTCAACACGCTGGTGCCTAGAATCTCATCGTGGAAGCTTTTTAGGGGCCAATTACATGGCAACTGGCTTTCCTGCCAGGTCACATTCCTAGACTTAAGGATGAAGAATGGGACAGCAAGGCACATCTCACTGGCCTCCCAAAGTGCCCAAAGGTTCGGGAATTGAGCGTGGAGGAAATAGATTTGGGAGAGGGGCCCTGAGAAAAGGGAAGGCCGGACGTGTGACCCCCGAGCTGTTGACGGCTCAAACACATATAGCAACAGCCATGTTTGAGGTAGCAACAGGGCTCCTCACTTGAATGTTTTCCCCATAATACCAGTCCTTTTGGTATCCCACCTTCCCGGAGCGGGCATTGCCCCAGGAGACCTGGTCATGGGGAGAGGATCTGGGGACCCGAGTCTTTTCCACCAAGGCCAGCAGGAGGGGGTCTCTTTCAGATCTGTGAAGCTGGAGTGAGCCACCCGAGAGAGTGGGCTTACCCACCCAACACGCTGGGGGACCCTTGGTGGGCATATTTTTTCAGGAGTTCCTGCCCTGGCTGGAGGCCGCTTGTTCTGGGACTGGCTGAAGCCCCTTCCAAATTTGAGGTTCTGTGTTTCAACAACAGCATTCACTGAAGCCCCCCCATGAGCCAGGGATAGAGAAGTACCCCACTGACAGTGTGCCTACTGTATGCCAGACGCTGGGCTTCCTGGACATGACCTCACCGCATGGCACGACAGGCCAATGAGGAAAGACTCAGCACCCCGTGTGAGAGCGGGAAACCTGCAAGGCTGCCTCTTCTCACCTCCCAGCCCCGGGCCTCCCCTGCAGCACACGGGGATGGGCGGGGACCCCACGGAAGGACCCTTTCCTAGACACTTGCACCCCTTAAGGAAGCGCCTTATGTGATGGGCTTCAGGCACCACGTGGCACCTAGTAGCTGTGGGTGAGAGGCTCCAGGTTAGAGACAAGGAGCTGAGTAAACCCCACCTCTTTGGGCTGGTGGTGGCAGAACTGGGGGCCTGAGGTGACAAGGTCTTGTTTGTGGGATTTGAGTTTCTGATGGACGACAATGACTGCCAGGCCTTTCCAGCTGGAACCGGAGCAGGCTCGGGGCCAAGGCCTGCCACCCTCTGGGCAGGTATAAGAGCTGGGAGGAGGGCTGGAGCCCGGCTGGGGCAGAGGTGCCAGCTGCCCGCTGGGGGACCAGGGTGCAGAGCTAAAACTGCTTTGTACAGACCACCAGGTGGACAGGGTCAGTTCTGGAAGTGGCCCCTTCTCTGTGGGATCCAGCAGGTGCACTAGGGAAGCCATCGGGCTGGACAGGCTGGAGGAGGTCACCTGAGGCTGAGACTCGGCAGGGTGAGTACATTCTTCCACGGTTCCTGCCTTTCCCTTCTCCACTGAGCTACTCACCCCTGCAAGTGACTGAGTGACTCTCTGCCCCAGAGGTGCCCGGGTGGAGACTGAATGGCTATTTGTCCGGGACTTGAGCCCTGAATCTCGCAAAGGGGCAATGTCGGCGGATAGCCATAGCACTGTCATTTGTCCAGTGCTCAGCAAACACCAGGAACTGTGAACAGGATGATGGAGGTCTGGCTCAGCATCCTAGTTCTTCAGGCATTACCTTCATTTACTCTTACAACAGCCCCATCAGGTAGATAGGTATTAGTATTTTACAGATAGGGAGACTGAAGCACAAAGATGTTAAGTAACTTGCCCAACGTCACACAGCAAGGAAGTGGCAAAAACCAGGATTTAAACTCCCTGACTCCAGAGTCTGTGCTCTTAATGACTGTGTTATCCTATCATGTGGCTGTGGTTAGTCCCTTCTACTTTCAGAGTGGCAGTTTCCTTATCTGCAGTTTAAGGGTGTAAAACATGATGATCAGAACGATATTGTCCTGAGATTCCGGAAAGATATCTGGACATGGGTCAGCCTTAAGCACTGGGAAGCCCTGTTGGAACATTTATCAATAATGTGTGAATGGGGACTGGCCTGGTAGTCCAGTGGTTGGGACTCCGTGCTTCCGGTACAGGGGGCGCAGTTTTGATCCCTGGTCGGGGAACTAAGATCCCACATGCTGCGTGGTGTGTGGGGAAAAAAAAAAAAAAAGAATATGGGGATGCCCTTTGATCCATTATTCAACTTTTGAAATTTATCATAAAGGATCTCATCAGATTTATGAATAAGGAGGTTCATTACAGTTTTGCTTATAATCACAGAAAATTAGAAGCAAACAAAATGTCAGACATTTGAGAAATGTACGTCCTGTGATGAAATAATAAGCAGCCATTAAAAATCATGTGTTCAAAGGGTACTGAATGTAACTGGAAATTTTTCATTTGTTAAGTTTGAAAAGCACTTTATAAAATGATACACAGTATGATGTATTTATAAATGTGTGTATATACTTATATATGAAATAAATATAAAAGATGGGAAAAAATACCCTTGGGGTTGAGAGTTTATCTCTGAGAGGTGGAATTATGAATATTTTTGTATTTTTCTTTATTCTTTTCAAATTCCTCAAATTTTCCATAGTAAACATGTATTGCTTTTTTAATTAGAAAAATGACTTTTTTTGTTTTCAATATCTGTTCTTTTGGTCCAGCTTGGCCCCTTTCAAGCTTTGAGAGGAAACTGAATTGCAGGCTGTCAGTCTTGTGAGGGCCTCTGAAATAATCTGGTCTCAGAGAAACCAGAGGGGAAACAGTGTAATATGTTACACGTGGGGAAACATGTAACAGTGCTACAATGTTACATGTGGGGAAACCCAGTTACATGTGGGGAAACCCAGGGGTGCAAGGGACTTATGCAAGGTCATACAGGGAACCAGAGGCCCCAGACCCCCAGTCTGGGGGCTCAGGCATCTGCCCAAAGGCTACAGTCCATGGGCCAGGCTGCCAGAAGGGCAAGGAGGTAGAAGGGAATCACAGCTAGAATCTCCGGCTAACGTGTTAATTGCTAACTACAAGTGTGGCCTTGAATGCCCAGCGTAGCTGACCTCACAGACCCACCCAGTGACATACTGGCCCGGGAATGACAGGTGAATGACAGGTGAGAGGGAGCAAAGGGTAGGCGGATGGGCGTGGAGCCAGCCGGGTGTGCCCCAGGTTTCTCCCTCTCATCTTTAGGCCTCACCAAGCGGTGCTGCCTCCCTCAGCAAGGCTGGGGGCTCGCTTACTGCCCTCAGCTGGGCTCGGACAGAAGAATGAAAGGTCTCCACTGTCGTTACACTCGGCTGGTAAGGGGCCAGCTTGGGCTGGGGGTTGGTCAGGAAAGGCGGGGAAGAGGGGGTCTGGGCCAGGATTGGATACAGGCTGGTGTCCCCCTTCCAAGCCCCTCCTCAGCTGGCCCAGGGTTCAGAGCAAGGACTCAGGAACCTGGGGCCTTAGCGCCCAGCCCCATGGTCCCAAGACCCTCAGGAAGCACAGGCCACTGTCTCCATCCCTTCCTCCCCGGAGTGGGTGCCAGATGGAGCTCTATCCAGAAGCCCGCACAGCTAGGACGCCCTCCCTAGGCCTGAACCTGGGGAATAGGAAAGCAGTTTCCTGTCCTTCTCTCCTTCTTGAGGAAGTCTGACTTTTTTTTTTTTTTTCCTTTAATGGAGCACCCCCTGCTGTTTTTTTAAATTAATTCATTCATTAATTAATTTTTGGCGACATTGGGTCTTCGTTGCTGCGTGTGGGCTTTCTCTAGTTGCGGTGAGCAGGGGCTACTCTTCATTGCGGTGCGCGGGCTTCTCACTGCGGTGGCTTCGCGGGCTTCTCACTGTGGTGGCTTCTGTTGCAGAGCGCGGGCTCTAGGCACGCAGGCTCAGTAGTTGTGGCACGTGGGCTTCAGTAGTTGTGGCTCGTGGGCTCTAGATCGCAGGCTCAGTAGTTGTGGCGCACGGGCTTAGTTGCTCTGCGGCATGTGGGATCTTCCTGGACCAGGGCTTGAACCCATGTCCCCTGCATTGGCAGGTGGATTCTTAACCACTGCGCCAGCAGGGAAGTCCTTGAGGAAGTCTCTCCTGATGAAAAGCCCCGAAGTCATTGTGTGCAGGCGTGCATACACACACACACACACACACACACACACATACACACTCTGGTACAGAGTGGGAGCTCAATGGAGTGAATGAATGACTGAATGAATGAAGACACCACCATACATGCCCACTGACACACACATATATTTACACAATTCCAACTCACGCTCACAAACACATTGACAGGTAACACACGAAGTTGCACTCAACACCTTCTCACACTGATTTGCCTACACAACTCTATTTTAAGCCAACACACCACACACATTCACACAGACAAATGTGCATTTTATATGAATCTGTGAACCTGCACGCCGTCTCACCTATGACTACATGCGTTGTTTCACTGGCTGAAAGGGCCTTCTTTCTTTCTTTGTAAAATGGGCGTAGTAAGAAGCACATTCTCGGGAGTTCCCTGGCACTCCAGTGGCTGGGACTCGGCGCTCTCACTGCCGCGGCCCGGGTTCAATCCCTGGTCAGGGAACTGAGATCCCACAAGCCACAGAGTATGTGGCCAAAAGGAAAAAAAAGCAGCACATTCTTCTTAGAATTCTTGGGAAAATTCAGAGAGATCACGCACAGCAAGCATTTCACACAGGCCTAGTCAAGTGTGTGCTGTATATTGTATACGTCAGCCACTACTGTTGTTGTTATTATTATTATCGTTATTTCACGTACAAAGGCACAGCTGCGGCTCCCAGAGCTGGGCTGTCATCTGCCCTTCTCTCCTGCCCACAAGCTTAGAACGCAACCCCTGGCATCCACTCCGGATCCAGAGAAACCAGGCAGACAAACCGCAGGGCCCACGGCCACATCGGATGGGCATGGCTGGCAGGGGCCAGGGAGGGAGCTGGCTGGAGGCGGGGGCAGGGCCTGGTCTGTCGCTGACGCTTGCTTCCTCTGGCTGCGCTCGTGGCTGCAGGGGCCTGGGCCGGGGCGATGAGGTGGCTGAGGCTCTCAGGCTCCGGACATGTGGAAGCTGGTGTCTCCTTGTCCCTCCACTCACCAGGCCTCTTTGTGTCTTCACAGCCCAGCCAGGTGGAGGACGCTCTGTCTGGGGAGGAGGGTGAGGAAAAGGAGGAGGAGACAGCCCCAGCCCCAGCTCGTGCTCCGGAAGATCCAGTGGAGCCCCAGCTGGCAGAAGCCAGCCAGGTTCTGGGAGCCTCGGAGATGAGGCAGGTTCGGGCACAGTCCATGGTACAAAGATTTCAGCCCTGAGCCTGAGGGTCCCACCCTCCTGCCCCACCCCAGACAGGCCCAAGGACACCCAGGGTCACTCCTGCTCTGTCCTCTGCTCACTGTGTCACCTTGGGCAAATCACTTCTCCTCTCTGGGCTTTTCTTCCTTTCTTGTAAAATGACCCAGTAATCCTAGCACCGCCTTCTTCCCTGGGCCAGGAGGTTAAGGATATAGTGAACTAATCTAGTCCTTGGGAATTGATGCCAAAGCTGGGGTGGGGGTGGGAGGATGAGATGGGGGGATTAGGAGGAAGGGTTCAGCGTCTCATCTATTCTCTGGCTGCTGGGGGCCAAGGTGACCCCTCTGACCTGGCTCTGCCACTTACTCCCCATGTGGGCTTCAGGCATGTTGCTTCACCTTCCTGAGCCTCAGCTTCCTCATCTATAAAATGGGAATACTAATCCCTCTCTCTGAGGGCTCCTGCTAGTTGGCGTGAAAGTCCCCTGGAAACAGTAAAGTACTCTGTAACCTGAAAAGCACCATGCTTGGGTGAGTGGTGGCTGTTCAACCTCAGTCCTCCTGGGACACGAAGGATATGGGGCGAGGAGGGTGGGAGGACCGGGAACCCTCACTCACCTCCAGTCCTGTCCCTTAGATCAGCCTCCACCTCCCCCCGAGAGTCGCCGGACACACCTGGAGTCTGGCCTTTTGCACGTCGAGGGACGGCTTCAGTCTGCGGAGCCTGTACAGGCAGATGGAGGGCCACAGCGGGCCGGTGCTGCTGGTGCTGAGGGACCAGGATGGCCAGGTGAGCCGTGCTGGGAGTGTTAGTGGAAGGGATGCATGTCGATGGGCCCCCGAGGGCCTCTCTATCCCCCAGCTCTGCCCCAGGCTCCACAGGAGCCTCTCTAGGACGGGCCTATGTTACCAAGCCTGAAGGGTGGTGCTGCCAGTGGACCTCCAGCTCCCTCCCAGCGGCAAACTGCAAACTCTTCTTTCCAGATGTTTGGGGCCTTCTCCTCCTTGGCTATTCGACTCAGCAAAGGCTTCTACGGTACTGGCGAGACGTTCCTCTTCTCCTTCTCTCCACAGCTGAAGGTGATGTTCTTAACCTTCCAGGCGGGGAGTGGGATCCACGGCAGGACAAAGAACCCGGGGTCCCAGTGGCCCCCAGCTCCATCCCCCGTGCTGGGTGCCTGGTGTCCTTCCATCTTTCCACAGAGGGAGTACAGCAGGGCAGTGGCAGGCTGAGCATCCCCCTTCATTTAAAAAGTGCTCAGTTCCTGGCAACCACTGACTGGCTTGAGAGGAGGTGTGTCGCTCAGCAGATACAGGCTGGAAAGACGAAACTGGTCCAAGTGCAGGTAGCCCTGTGGGTGTGGGGGTAGGAAGACGAAGACAGACATGCCCAGTGGCTTATATTTTCTTAGGCAGTGTCGGGTAAGGCCATCAGCTAAGGGTGAGGATGGAGAGGAGGGTGTGAAGGTTGAGGGGAGAGGAGGTATGGCAGGAGTAGAAAGGGAAGCTGCTGGAGAAAACTGGAGAAACAGAAGGGCAGCTAGGCAGGGCTGACTGGAGGTCCGAGACTGCGAATGCAAAGGCCACTTACTTCGGTGTGTGCTCTTCTCTAGCAAAATTCAGCTCCTCAGGTTCAAGCACGGAGAGCGCGATGGGAGGGTTCAACCACGACTGGGGTTTTGCCAAGCTGCTTTACTAGAGGGAGACAGGGAAAAGGGAGTTGAATGGAGTGGAAACACAAAATAGATGAAGCACTAGTTGCAGGTGCATTGGTTTGCCATTAGAAACCCCTGTCCCATGCACAGAGCAAGACACCTACAGATACATGCAACAACATAGGCATTTGGTTGCATGACAAGGAGGTCACAAGCTTGGACTGACTGCCTTGCCGTAGGCAAAACACACCATATCTGCTGTGTTGCCTCCATCGCCAGCCTGGAAATCTTATCAGGGAAGAGGAGAGGGGACAGTTGTTTACAATAAACCCATGCTGGATATTAGTCCCCACCGCTGGCCTTCCAGGGTTCACATACTAGAATCCTCAAGTTGTACAAGGTTCCTCCTACTGCTCCGACAGTTCCTTGGCAGAATCCTTTGCTGGTTCCTCCTCATCTCCCCAACCTTTTAACATCATGGGGTCCTCAAGCTCAGGTTTTGGTTGTCATCTCTTCTCTGACTATCCTCTTTTCCTTCGAGGTCTCGTCCATTCTCACAGCTTTCCATGCCATCCAGGTGCTGATGGCCTCTCCCCCGGACTCCACACTCACATACATCCAACCATTACCCAGTGTCTCCAGTTGGATCTAAATGGCATTTCAAGCCTCACACGTTCAAAGCTGAGCTCCTGACTTTCTCCCAGAAAATCGGTTCCCCCTGACATCTTCCCTGACAAAGTTAACGGCACCTCTATCTTTTCTGCCGTCGAGACCAAAAATTTTGGAGCCCTTCTTAACGCCTCTTTCACACCCTACATCTGAGCTGTCAATGAATCCTGATGGCTCTTCCTTCTCTTTCTATCGCTATCCAGAATCCACCACTTCTCACCATGTCCTTTGCTGTCACCCTGGTTCAAGCCACCATCATTACTTGCCTGTGTTCCTGCTATAGCCTCCTAATGCTTCCACCTTCAGTCATCACAGTACCTGGAGTGAGCCTTTTAAAAGGTAAGTCAGGGCACGTCACTCCTGGGCTCCAAGCTGCCAATGGCTTCCTTTCTCCCTCAGAGAAAAGCCAAAGTCTTTACAATAACCTACAAGTCCCTACGTCTCTTGGCCTCTCTCTGATGTCATTTCCTGCTACTTTCCCTCTCCTGCACTCTGCTGTAGCCACACAGACCTGTCGGTTTGTTCTTAAACAGGCAGGCCTGTTCCTACCTCAGGGCCTTTGCACACACTGCTCTACCTAGTGTGCCCTCCACAGGATCTCCATGTGGGTCGGTTCTCACTTCCTTCAGGATGCTGCTCAGATGTCACCCTCTCGGCAAGGCCCTCCCTGGCCGCCTGCTTTAAATTTGTAACACTCCAGCCCCTAGAAATTCTTATAGCCCTTCTCTACTTCTTTCCCCTTAGCTTTTGTCGCCACCTAATATACCATTTATTTTACTGATTTACCCGCCTCCTGCCGCTAGAGTGGGAATTCCAGGAGGCAGGAATTTTTGTCTGTTATGTTTGCTGTTCTCTCCAGTGACTAAACAGTGCCTGGTGCTAAGTGCCAAAAAAATTCTTCAAAAGAACTTATGATTGTTTTCAGGGGATCACTATAGTCTTCCCAGGATACTGTTATGGAATCTCATCCTTTCAAAAATTGGTTAATTTTTGCCCATCTTTGGTCTTCTGGCACCTCTTGTGTTCTGCATGAATTCCCAGCCGTTCCTTTACTGCTCTTCCAAGAAGCACCATGAACGTGGCCTTAATTTTTTCTGCAGCAATGTTTATCTTCCTCCTTCAAGTCTGAAGGTCATGTTCCTTGAGGAAAGTGGAGGAGGAGCTGAATGGTTCTGTCTTCTCGTGGCCACTTGTTAATATTATCTCACCTGTTCTGAGCCCAGGGCTTATCTTTTATTAGTCTATTTTCTTGCTTAACACCCTTTGGCTGCTCAGAGCATTTTTGGCAATAATTACAGGCAATAATATGCTATACTTTTGCAGCCTTTTAAAAATCTTTTTATTAGCTAAATTGACCCTTGAATAATTTGTTTATTCAACAAACATCTATACCATGTCTCAGGAATACTGCCGGAATCAAGGCAGCCATCACAGAGCTTACCTGTTAGCTGGGCAGGCAGTGGCATATTGCCACATGAACAGAGCCTGGGAGGAAGGGCTACTTTCATTTCCTCTGGGATGACATTTGGGCTGAAAGATGAGAAGTGGGCCATTTGAGGATCTGGGGGAAGAGCATCCTGGGCAGAGGGGTCAGCAAGCATGAAGATCCTAGAGCAGCAATAGCTTCAGGTGTCCCAGGGACAGAAGGGCCAGGGTAGATGAAGTGCAGTTGTTAAGGGGGAAAAGAGGTCAGAGAGAAAATCGGGGGCACAGCAGGCTGGGCTTTCGGCTGTTGTAAGCGGTTGGATTTTATTTCCAGGGCCTTTGGAGGGCTTTAGCAGAGGAGGGCTAATATCCGATTGGATTTTGAATAGGTCACTGACCGCAGTGCAGACATGGGCTCTGGGCAGGAGACAGTGGAAGCTGAGACCCATTAGGAGGCTGTGATCCAGGGAGGAGTGACTGGCGGGGTCAGATGGGACAGAAATGGCGGTAGTCAGGGTGTCTCTTTGGGGTGGGGCCCACAACACTTGCTGAGGAACTCGGTGTGAGGCAGCACTGGGGAGTGTGCAGGCTTGGTGTTGCCTCCAGCGAGGGGAGGAAACAGTTAGTAAGGGTAGAATCAGGGCCCCGCTCCTGACCTGGACTTTCCGCCTCCTCTCTCCAGCTTTGGACGCAGGAAGCCTCAGAGGGTTCTGGTCTATTCCTAGAACAGAAGGGCTTTGGGGCTGTGGGAATTCAGACTGGAGGGCAAGAGGAGATGAACTCCAGGGAGACTGGAGCCCAGAGTAGTTCCTGCGCCTTCGTTGGGGCCTGGGGGTTCTGTTTCCTCCACAACACTGCCGCCCAGTGGTGTAGAGTCAAAGTGCAAGGGCAGGACTCACCCAGTAACCGCAGGTTTCTCCTATCATCACAGGTCTTCAAGTGGACGGGAAACAACTCTTTCTTCGTGAAAGGAGACTTGGATTCACTGATGATGGGCTGTGGCAGGTGCGTGTCTCAGTCCTCCCCGAGTCTCGAGTGTCGGGGTGGTCTGTGCTCGGATCCCTTCTCCCGTCCGGAAATGCTGAGCTAGGCTGCCCCCGACAAGATGGGGAGGCTGCTGGTTAACCTTCAAGCCTCTCCCTTCAGCAGCGCCTGGGGCCTGCTCAGGCCACTAGCCAACCCCCTAAACCCTGCTCTAAGTCAATATTGAGAGGAGAGGGTGGCGTGAACTCTCCCCCGAAGTGTTACGTTGGTGACAGCTTAGGCTGAATTTATGTGTAACTTTGGAAACAGCATTCCCTATGGTTGGATGAAGCTAGATTCAGGGGATGGGCAAGCCTCAGATTTACCTGTCAGCTCCATGACTGTAGGAACATAACTCACTGGAGGAAGGCAGGCATCTGCCTGGAACCCGGCATGCGTGCGTGCGTGCGTGCGTGCGTGCGTGTGTGTGTGTACGCGCGCGCGCGCCTCTTGGGGGTGGGAGATGGAGTGCGTTAGGAAGACAAGGTTAGTCTCGCCTCTGGTATGACCTGCAAGTTCAGGCAGAATAACTCTTATCCTGAGGGTACAGATGAAAGCATTGCTTGCTTAGTACCAGGCAAGTTCTTTGCTCTCCCAACTGCCTGAAAAGCCTCCACTGAGAGGCAGATTGACACAGAACGCACCAGCCATGGCTGATTTGCAGTAAGCCACTTCCCAGCTCCAGCCTAGGTTTGCTGTCAAACGAGGGGATTAGAATGGATGCCCTCTGACGTGTTTTGGGCTCAGACTCCACGCTTGCGCGAGTCCCTCCTTTGGTTAAGCATTGCCATCTTTAACGTTCTGAATGTTCTAAAACTGGATTGTGGTGATGGTTGCACCACTGCATATATTTATCAAAATCACTGAACTGTAAAAAAAACAAAAAACGCTCCAAACCCCGTGGGGAACAACATGCGAGCCCCTAACAATCAGGATAAATTGGTTTAAGGGGAGCTGAGACAAAGGTGAAGTGAGGCTGCGGTCGCGGTGCAGCCAAGCACCGCTGGTGCAGGTCCGAAAGGTGTCAGCACCCAGGAGGGAGCGATGCCAAGACTCTCCTCTCTCTTTAGTGGCCACTTTGGGCTGTGGTTGGATGGAGACTTGTATCACGGGGGGAGCCACCCCTGTGCAACCTTCAACAACGAGGTGCTGGCCCGGCAGGAGCAGTTCTGCATCAAGGAGCTAGAGGCCTGGGTCCTGAGCTGATGCCCCGGTGGGCAGCTTCCTGGGGCAACAGGGGCTTGGATCTGCCTCCGGATGCTGACGAGGCCTCCGCCACCCTGGGCAGTCCATTCTGTCCGAAACACAGATGGCGAAGTGTCCCAGTGTGGACTGTGGCTCTGAGCCAGCCTCCCGTCGCCAGAGGACCAAGACAGGCATGGGCACAGCCCATGTTCTCCTGGAGAGGGGACTTTGAAGGAGTGAAAGCACTTATACCTCACCCGAGCAGCACAAAGTCCCTCAGGAAAATGATCTTTTTAGAGAGTATACAGTTAATACATGTTTATTGTAGAAAAACCAGAAGATATAAAAGAATTAAAGTTGCCTAAAATTCAACCACCCCCCAAAACACTAACATTTCATGTATATCCTTCCAGACAATTTTCCAAGGAGATATATATCTTACAAAATGGGATTCTACTCTATATGTGTTGGACATTATTCTAACTTAAAGAATATTGTCAAGCCACAGACACCAGGACTCAACCAGTGAAATTAATAAAGACTCCAGTAGCATCCTTCTTTTCCCAGAACATTGAGGGCTTTCTGTCTGCCACCAGTGTGCCACCGGGTGCTTGCAAATCTGTTATTTAATTCCACGAGGAAAATATGAAAGCAGCAAATGAACAATATGCATATTTGGGTAAAGAATTTGAAATTCTGTAGATGGGAACCTCAGGGAGGTTAAAAAGGAGGAAGGATATGTTTTCTGGCAAAACAGGAGCTCAGAAAAACTAAAAAAAAATGAAATCCATATCCCTCCCCATGCTAGTGCCTGTCTCCTTCCAGAAGATTCTTTATCAGGCCATTACTTGCCATTACTGAATGAGGAAAACCAAGTAACATAGGCCCTGTTAATATTATCCCCTCTCGAAGACCCAACACAGTGCTGAGGTATAAAGAAACATCTGGGCGCATTCCTAGACCAAACACAGTTCTTTTGCACAAAAGGGTCAAAAGTGGGCACACAAGTGTGAGAGAAAGTCGTCAAGGAAGACACGGTTGGTTTCAAGACAGAGATACATTCATGAGGTTTTATTGCAGCTGTTTCCCTCACCCAGATGAAATAACCAGCCACTTGAACCTGCAGTTCTATTTACATTCTCAATGTGACCATGCGCAGTAACTCCAGAGGCCAAGCTGTTAAAGTCTCCGTTTTTATACAAATAGTGAAGATGTTTCTTAAGAAAAGTTTAACCTTGTCAGTGGCACATGGTTCCCATAATTAAAACAGTTGCAAAGAGCATAAAGTGCAGCTGCCTGGTATGTAACAAAAGATGCAAACAAAACAGATTCAAGTTGTTTCTCAGAGAGCACAGCGATACAACACTGAGACCACAAAACTGCAGGGTAAAACAATGATTTAAAGGCAGGAGGTGCAAAAATAAAACAATCTTGGCAGAGAAACATTACATTCTTGACCTTGGGTCCGGGCACATGGAGTCTGGGACGGATGCTTCTCCCTGCTGAACATTTCAGAGGCACCTTGGTTAAAATGGACATGACCCAGTACCACGGACCACTTTCCTTGTGCTTCTATGAGCCCATGTGTGACCACATCCCCACCACACAGCACCGTGGTGGGAGAGGAGAAGGGTTCTAACTACTCTATGAATTAGGGTCAACTCTTTAGCTACTGAGGGATGGGGGAGGGGTGATAGTGCACAACGGCAGACATTCCAAACACCTGTCACCCTAGTGTCTACAGCAGAGAGCCTGGTTACACAGTGGAAGGTGCAGCACTCCTAAGGCCCTGGGGATAATCCGCTGGCCTGTGGTCTGAGTTCCTCCCCACTCCCTCTTGCTCTTGTCCAGGGCCAGGGCTGGCTCCCCAGGCCCAGGCTGCCAGGGAGTGTCGGGCTTTTGTAAGGGAGCGTCGAAGCACAAGATGTTAGGGGCTCATGACTACACTCCCCACTGCCCTGCCTCTGGCAGCCACCAGCTTTGGCTCTAACTCCAGACTTTGCTCTTGGTGAATTTCTGTAGCACTGGGGATGTGCATATGGGAGGAGAGCCCTCAGTTCAGGAGCGCTGCTCAACCACAGTGGTGTAGAGACACAGAGTGGAACCTGGAGTTCACTGGGCAATCACTTCATCTCTGCACGGGCAGCTACCAGCAAAAATGAAGTCCCAGCTCTGAGGAGCCCTGAGGATGGACGGTTCCTGTCATGACCTCTGATCAGCACCCAAGCAAGATGCAGAGAGCAGGTGGGAGGGAAGCTGCCTTCTCCAGGCTGGGCAATGGCAGAACCCTCAGGGCTCCGGCAGTGAGCACTCAGGAAAGAAACCAACACGGGCTAGAGCCACAGCTGACCCAGAGAACAGCTTGGTTTGGGGGATCCCTCTGCCACTGGGGCTAGGGGTCTCCTATAAGGTAGTTTTATGCCCCACTTCAGAGGAGGCCAGAGCCCTCAGATCTTTTCAGCAAATCAATCAGGCCTGTCATCAAAACACTGGAGCCCCTCCTGGCCCTCATCTACTGTTGATCCCACATGGCAGCTTACACGGGGCTAAAAGGGTGAGGGTAGGTGCCTTTCACTAATATTCCAGTCACTCAAGGAGAGCTCTCTTCAAATCTGGGGTGATGGGCGCCTCCTCAGGAGCGCAGGATTTTACGTTTTGCTTTTAACTGTGGCTGTTCGTGACAATCCCAAATGCAAATTCCAGTGTGCACCTTTGTCTAATTTCCAAATTTTTTAAAAAACAATCATATGTCCTAAGAGTTCAAAGTACATAAAAGAGCGGTTATTCTAAGAAAACAGGCTGCTAAAGAAGAAAGGCTTTGATTAATATTAAAAATAGGCAAGGCAGTGCTTTCCACAGCTCATGTAATAAAGTTTGCCTAATACCTGTTCCTCTAAATAGAAATGACTTAGCATGTGCGTACATTCAAAATATAAAATAAAAAGCACTAGTTGTCAATACATTTGTAGAACTCTGTAATCAAATTCCCTAAATTAATTGTGTTGGGGGGAGGACGGAGACGCTTTTTGTAAACAACTGATTGCAGACATTCACACTGAGTCATCTGGAAAAAGCTGGACTCTGAATTTGGATGCTTCTCGGGTGTGAGCTGGACTCTGGGCTGGATCTGTGTAATTCCACTCCAATTTTCGAGGTGTTATAAGTGGAGCTACAATATCACCATCCTGTCAAAGAGAGAGAAACTAGAAATAGAGAAAAGCCAGTTTTCATGGTTTTAAGCGAAGGCCTCAGGTACACATATCTTTGTCCTGCAGACAGATTGCTTCTGGACAGACTTACTCTTGGGAAACCCCAGATTGTATATATGCTCAGTGTGTGGGCTGAATTAGAAACACCACTGTCCTAGCAAGGGAAGAGCCCTCAGAGCAAAAGCCACCAGACCTATTCTTTTCACATGGCTAGGTTTTACGGCCCTCTCCCTTCACACACTTCCACGGAACACACTCTGTCCTGGTTTTCCAGGAGAAAGAGGGCCTGCACTGGACCCCTGCTCCTCTCTTTCCTAGTCTCCCCTGTAATAAACATCCCAGGTCTGTAAGACGGCAAAGGGGGGAAGGACAGCATGCGCCTGCAGAACTTGAGCTTTGCTCCACAATCAAGGCTATAACTTTGGCCCCATCAGCACTGACTCCACCCAAAACAAGGGATGGTGTCAAAGTGAAGTGACACTACGACTTGAAAACAAAGAGTGTGAGAAGCTAGGCCCTCTAACACCTGACTCTATCCTGAATCGTTCTTGAACTTGTGGATGGATTCTCAAGGTTATATGAGGGTACAGGATCTGTGAGAGCCTTTATTGCACTAGGAAGAGAACGCTTGTGATAGAATATCGTGGCCTTCACTTGCCTACTTGCTCTCAGATCCACTCTTCGCCTCCCTCTGCTGTGCTGTGTAACAGGAGCTGCTCTTGTGAACTACGTTTCCCAGCTTCCGTGTCTACTGGCCTCCAGTCAGGTTTGGCCGATGGGAGGCACTGGTGGGAGGCTGGAAGAGAGGGGGGCAGAGAAGCCAGGGTGTCTCTCCCCTAACCCCTCTGGCTGGGTACAGTGGCTGTGATTCTGCTGTGGTTCTAGCTTCTGCAGGTGGCCCAGCACCTGGACTCCCACCTCCTACCCTAGAGGTGGCAGCAGCTCCCTCCTGTTGTCTCACTGTCCTGTTTGCCCATTTAGCTCTTCTAAAGCTTTCGGATCTCCTGCCCCGTATCACATTTCTTCTGCTGACCTATGCTGGATCCGACTTGATAGAGCTATTATTAAAAGCAGCCACACTATTGCCATGACACTCATATTCGGAAGACCCGTACCTCAAGTCAACATGATTTGTTTTCAAACTTGTCTCTATTTCTACCAAACATCCTTATCTCTACCCGTTCTAATTTCAACTCTAGTGAATTTTATGAACGCCGACTTGACTATGTCACTTTCCTGCTTACACACCCCAGTGGCTCCCACTGCTCTGGTGCTCTTGGCTTACAGCACTGTGCACAGTGCCCCGCCCCCATCCCTAAATGCACCCTGTTCTCTCTCACCTTCCGGCCTCCCCCCCACCCCCCTTTACCCAGCTGACTCCTCACCCATTCTTCAGGTCTCAGCTTCCAAGTCCCTCTTTAAATAAGCCTTCCCCAACCAACCAGACTTAAACCCGGCTCCTTTTTGCTCCTCAAAGACTGTCCACACTGCCCCTGACCCCAAAGCACTTACCACACCATTGTGACTGTTATTTACTCATGTGTCTGTTATCCCCAAATAGAGCGAAACCTGTGGGAACTGTCTCAGGTACCGTTCCATCCCTGGCCCCTAACATAGGGCCGGGTGAAAACACTCATTCCCTGACTGAATGTATCTGGATTTAAGGTCACTATCACCACATGGCTGAACTTGAATAGCCTCTTGTCTCTCTGCTTCCAGTCTCTCCACGTTCCAATCCATCTGCTGCTAGAGTTTTCCTTCTTCATCAGGGGTTTAGTCTCCTTAGGAGCTACAGTACATAAGACAGACACACTTCCTTATTTCCACTGGTCTCACACTAGCTGGAGACAAAACCCAGAAGTAAGTATTACAGCAGCATGGTAAGTCTTGAATACTCTGCCCACTGTACATAACAGTAAATCTTTCTTAGCTGATTACCCACGCTTCTCCACAATCCAGCCGACTCTTCCGTTTCCATCACCTCAACGATAAGACTTTGAGGCCCCCAAACACACCCAACTTGTTCCAGTTTCATTTTTGTGTAGCTCCCATTTCTCTCTGCTACTCATCCAAACACTATCCAGCCTTCTGGATGTAGTAGAATCCTCCCTCCTGCCTAAGACTTTTCTTTCTTCCTTTTTTTTTTTTTTTAACATCTTTATTGGAGTATAATTGCTTTACAGTGGCGTTAGTTTCTGCTTTATAACAAAGTGAATCAGCTATACGTATACATATATCCCCATATCTCCTCACTCTTGCGTCTCCCTCCCACCCCTATCCCATCCCTCTAGGTGGTCACAAAGCACCGAGCTGATTTCCCTGTGCTATGCGGCTGCTTCCCACTAGCTATCTATTTTACATTTCGTAGTGTATATATGTCCATGCCACTCTCTCACTTCATCCCAGCTTACCCTTCCCCCTCCCCGTGTCCTCAAGTCCATTCTCTACATCTGTGTCTTTATTCCTGTCCTGCCCCTAGGTTCTGAAGAACCATTTTCTTTTTTTTAAGATTCCATATATATGTGTTAGCATACGGTATTTGTTTTTCTCTTTCTGACTTACTTCACTCTGTATGACAGACTCTAGGTCCATCCACCTCACTACAAATAACTCAATTTCGTTTCTTTTTATGGCTGAGTAATATTGCATTGTATATATGTGCCACATCTTCTCTATCCATTCATCTGTCTATGGACACTTAGGTGGATTCCATGTCCTGGCTATTGTAAATAGAGCTGCAGTGAACGTTGTGGTACATGACTCTTTTTGAATTATGGTTTCCTCAGGGTATATGCCCAGTAGTGGGATTGCTGGGTCATATGGTAGTTCTATCTTTAGTTTTTTAGGAACCTCCATACTGTTCTCCACAGTGGCTGTATCAATTTACAGTCCCACCAACAGTGCAGGAGGGTTCCCTTTTCTCCACACCCTCTCCAGCATTTATTGTTTGTAGATTTTTTGATGATGGCCATTCTGACTGGTGTGAGGTGATACCTCACTGTAGTTTTGATTAGCATTTCTCTAATGATTAGCGACGTTGAGCATCCTTTCATGTGTTTGTTGACAATGTGTATATCTTCTCTGGAGAAATGTCTGTTTAGGTCTTCTGCCCATTTTTGGATTGGGTTGTTTTGTTTTCTTTTGATATTGAGCTGCATGAGCTGCTTCCATATTTTGGAATTCAGCACCACCAAACCAGCTCTACAACAAATGCTAAAGGAACTTCTCTAAGGCTTTACTGACAGCTCTCCCAAAGCTCTGAGTCCTAACAGACTCACCTGTGTCCCTCCCTCTGGCATCTGACAAAGAGCCGAGGTACTGGGCTACTCTTTCACGTCTCACCTTTGGTTTTTGTTTCCTTCAGCACCCAACACAGGGGGGCGGGGGTGGGAAGCAGCTAAGGTGTTGTGAGAGACAGCACTAGGCCAGGAAGTAGAACTCTGTTTCCCACCTGCCTGCCAATCATATTCATTCAGTCAACAAATATCAACTGGTCACATTCTCTGTGCCAGGCACCCACCACGTGCAGGTCAATAAGGGACAATTTCAACAACATTCTCTATGGGATTGGCAACTAGAGAATTTAAATAGGTTATAGGTTTGGGAATGCTGAGTTTGAAATAAGTTAGAAAACTTATTATCAGTTATATGTGGCCTTAAATAAGTTAAAGCTCAGCTTTGGTAACCTTCTCTTCAAGATGAGGACACAATATCTCACCCCCCAGGGTCACTGGGAGGACTGGGTGAGACAACTGGTGAGAACACTGTCAAGTACTATTCACATGTTCACTATCTTAAACTTTTATTATTAGGACAATAGTGATAAACAGAGCACCCACTCACAATTGCTGTAGGAAGAAACTGCTGGTGGGCACAGGTTCAGGCATTTTAAAAGGAAAGCTTAATGTGGAAAAACCTTTTTCTCCCAAACCAAAACCAAATGACATTTATTTATTTATTTATTTAAACTTTTAATTTCATATTGGAGTAAAATTGATTAACAATGTTGTGTTAGTTTCAGGTGCACAGCAAAGTGATTCAGTTATATATACACATGTATCTATTCTTTTTCAAATTCTTTTCCCATTTAAGTTATTACCTAATATTGAGCAGAGTTCCCTGTGCCATACAAGGTCCTTGTTGGTTATCCATTTTAAATATAGCAGTGTGTACATGTCAATCCCAAACTCCCCAACTATTCCTCCCCACTACTGTTCCCCCCAGTAACTGTAAGTTCGTTCTCTAAGTCTGTGAGTCTGTTTCTGTTTTGTAAATAAGTTCATCAAATGACTATATTTAAATGAGAACTTTTCAGAGGGATGTAAGGATTGCTTGTGTTTTTTACTTAAAAATTTGTGCAACGTATGTGAATAATGTCACCCACCTGTGGCTTGGTGAAGTCATTGATTAAACACCAGTGAACGAAATGCTGTTGTGCAGCATAGAGACTCCTTTTATCCGTCTTCTTACAATAAACTCGAATCAGCTGCTCAGCAAATACCTCTGGCAAAAACTGTGAAACCTTTTTAAAGAAGGAAAAATTTCACTGTCACCTTGAATTCACACACTGAAGAGAGATCAGCTCTTCCTAAGCTCCATGCTTGATGTTATATTAAAAGCACCATGTTGTTTTGCTATTTTATCTCAGTGATAATCCAGAGAAAAGAATTCAAGGCAGCTGTCATATTGCAAAATGTCCCACAATTTTATGTCCATTAATAGAAGATGAAAGGTTTGCATGATATATTACATGAAGACGACTGACTCTCACACAGAAGATCTGCAAATACGCACATTTCACTTAGATGACTTCAACCATATGACACTCCCTTCCCACCAGACTTATAAGCTAGCCTCTAAACCAAAAAACAGAGCTTTCTTCTGTGTTTAGCAAACAGGAAAAACTGGCTCTTAAGATGGTCTAGGCTACACAAAATCAGGTATACTTTAATTTTAAAGATATGCTTCTGCTTCTTTTTTTTTTTAAACAGTACACATTGACTTTAGGACTCAACCTGAAAGTAAAATGCAATTTACTGTAAAGTTCCAAATGCCACTGTCGTGTATTTGTTTTACCTAAGTAGTTACCTGATTTTTAGTAATCATGATTGCCTGGCTGGGCTCACTCTTACAATAGAAGCGAACATGATCAATAGGATTCTTGTCTTCCATCCCATAATCCATGTTGATAACCTTAATACAAGCAATAAATAAGTGATCGTGTACATAATAGCAATGAGAGTTCAATTCAGGGTTGTGGGGCATCACAGGAAACGAAGCAGAGCTCTCTGGAGGTTGAGAAGTAGGAGCCCTGGTAGGATGGCTCATAGCGGAATAAAGGTAGCTCTGGTGCATGACCCATAGGGAATTGGTCTTTGAAATCTGGGTGGGGTGGGAGGGGTATTTGTGCTTTCAACATAAGTAGGGTATAACGTCAATACCTACTATGTGATAGACACGTGGCAGGCACTGTTGTGTAGAGATGCAAGGACACTTGATGAAATCCCAGCCCCCGTAGACCACATGGCCTAGACTGAGGTAGAACAAATCATTTAAAAAGTAACTATCGGGAATTCCCTGGTGGTCCAGTGGTTAGGACTTGGTGCTCTCACAGCCTGGCCCGGATTCCATCCCTGGTCAGGGAACTAAGATCCTGCAAGCTGTACAGCCTGGCCAAAAAAAAGTAATTATCTAACACCATTTGTTATAAGAGCTACCAAGGAAAAGCAAATGGTACTGTGAAACTTTGTAACCTGGGAACCTAGTAGTCTGGGGCTCCTAGGCAATGACTGGAAATGTTTTCCTGGGAAAGTGACATTACTAATAAGTGAGCAGGAATTAACAAGGCCTAGGTAGGAAAGAAAAGAATTCCAGGCAGAAGAAACAGCTCTGAAGCAGAGAGGACTGAAACTTGTCTGCTGGTTTTAGTAGCACTGAAGTCATTGGTGATCTTAGTGACAGGTAGTTTTAATACAGGCAGACGTCAGAGATATTGCAATACATGCAAAGTGCAATAAAATGACTTGCAATAAAATGAAATATAGCTGTATAGTGATGGTGACAGAGAAAAGGTTCAGAAGTAGATGAGAAGGGACTTCCCTGGCGGGCCGGTGGTTAAGACTCTGTGCAGGGGGCACGGGTTCGACCCCGTTCCGGGAACGAAGATCCCAAAAGCCATGTGGCGTGGCCAAAACAAACAAACAAACAAACAAAAAAACAAGGCAAAACAAAAAAGAAGTAGACGAGAAATGAGAGAGAAGACAACTTTTGGAAGTTTGGCTGTTACGAGAGGCAAGAGGGGAGAATATGATGCGGACCGTGGTACCCAGGAAAGGTAAGGGGACACAACTTTTCAATGAGTTTAACCCTGAAGAAGAGAAGATGGGTAAAGAGGAGTGCAGGGTTTGTTATTTTCTTAAGATGAAAGTCTGTTTAACTGCTGATGGGAAAGTCAAAGAGAGAGAGGAGAGAACGCATACTGTGTGGTTCTGCAGACGTTCTGAGACAAATTGCTCTCTGGCTGCACTGCCCAATGGGGTAACCACTGGCCATGTGTGGATTTTTACGTGTCAAGTCATTAACATTAAATATAAGATTAAAATTAGTTCTTCAACTGCAGCAGCCACATTTCAGTGCTCAATAGACATGTGTGGCTAGTCACTACTGAAACGGACAGCACGGATACAGACCATTTCCATCACCACAGGAAGTTCTATTGGACAGCCCTGGCCTGGAACACAATTAGAAGGGTTACCCTTAGCCTTCTGATAGGGAGAGAGACACCTCCCCACTGTACCAGCGCGCAGTCTGAACACAGCTGCGCGTGGAGGCAGACGGTGTAGGCGGAGAGAGCTCCTGTCTAATAACCTATATTTTATCTCTGAAATAAGAGCTGAAGTGGGGTTAGTCACTGAGAGTGGCTACAGCTGGGGTTGGGAAGCAGGGCTGGAGATTTGGGAGGAGTGAAGATGGTTTGGAATAGTCACTATGGAGACTAGGAGAATTGCACTAAGCTTGCCAGAAAGTCCAGGGGGCCCACCTAGGGTTGGTGACCATGAACTGTCATTCAGCGTTTTGCGAGGGAGTTGAGGGTAATTGAGGGTAATCCCAAACAGATTGGGAGAGAAATAAAGATAGAAGATCACTAACCAGCTGGAAGAAAGTCACTGGAGGTCCTGATGAGCTAGGAACAAGCAAGTAAGGAAGAAAGGGGTTTACGGACAGAGATGGGTTGCTTCAGTTAGTGATTTTTAGAGGGAGGGCATTTTCAAATGTTGATAAGGTTCAGAGGTGGAGGGGATAAGGTCACTGAAGATGAGGATAAGGAGATCAGAGTTGGCGCCATGTGGACTGTGAAGCCACTAAGGATGATGGCAGGAACCGGAGTAGAGTGGAAGGCTCTGCACCATGCCAAAACCTTCCACCAAGAGGACAGGAGATGGTCTAAGGATGTCGGTCTCAGAGGAACAGGGATCTTGCACGGGGTCTTGAAGTGGTGCTAGGGAACAAGAGGACTGATGATCAGGAAGGTCTCCTGACCCTGAGGAATGTGCTTTTCCTGAAAGAGCTGCAGGGGACAGCCAGGCTGCAACAAAGGCAAAAAGATAGTCAGAGAAGAGGCTAAAGATAGAGGGGAGTTAGTTAATTACAGAGTGGAAATTCCAAAGGGCTCCACGGACAGGTTTGGGACAGGGAAGAGATTGGAAGTGAAGTAAGGGGAAGAAATAGAGTAAAGTGGTGATGACGGTACAGAAGAGAACAGATGATAAGAGGGGCTTATCCTGTGAGTGGTGACTGAAGAAAACCGCTGTATGTGCTTCGCTGGCTATGCTGCCAGTGGCCTGTGAGACAAGGGTGGACATCTGAGATTCACCCATGGTCCAGAAGTGAGACCAGGGGTCTGCAGTACACGGCCAGCCCTCCCACTCTGCATGGTCTACTGGCTTTGATAGCTGCATTCCTTTATCTGTGAGGGAAAATTGCTCAGTCCTCCCCACGGTCCCAGGGCTGGTGCTGTCACAGGTCTCTCTCCTGGGTGTTGTTTCATAAGGGCGGGACCTGCTGCAGCATTGACATTTTACCCATTGTGCTAAGGCATGAACACTAGTCAAATTTTCAACAATCTAAGTGCCACTACCTCTTCGGTATTTACTTCCTTGGCTTTAGAATAGTAATAAAAGGCAATCCCTATTTTCTTCATAATGCACAACTGTAAATTCCTCCTTAAAGCAGATTTGATAAAACCGTTATTTTCCAGAAGGGCAATGTTATACAGAGATCCCGTGCTTAACCAAGGACTCAAGAGTAAAAAAGTAGCTACAGACCAACAAGAATGAATCTTTAATTCTAAATAGTACATTATGTTTTATAGCCCATTACATAATCATAAAAGTTACTACATACAGTCCCCAAAGGGGCCATGTATGGTAAGATGCACCAGGTAAATATATTACACTGTCAAGCTAATTCATGATAAGACATTTAATTAGCAATTTTATTGCTTTCTCAGAATACAGATAGGCTTTACCCATCTTAAAATGGAAAGAGTTTCAGATTATGAAACTCTTGTACCATATTCACTGTAAAAAAAAAAAAAAAATCACCTGCAATTCCACCACTCGGGTAGAAACAGTGTTAACATTTTACTATTAATATATCCAAAATTTTTTCAATATGTTCACTGAACACACGTATTTAAATGTAATGTATATACATTTAAAGAAACAAAATCATTCTGTATGTACTTTTTTCACTTATTATAAACATCTTTCGATGTTAAAAACAACTTTTAATGTTTGCATTATTCCACTGAATTTCCTATTGAGAGACATATATAGGGACTTCCCTGGTGGTCCAGTGCTTAAGACTCCATGCTCTCAATGCAAGGGGCACGAGTTCGATCCCTGGTTGGGGAACTAAGATCCCACATGCCACGTGGTATGGCCAAAAAAAAAAAAAAAAAAGACATACACATTTTCCCCCTAATTTCACACTATAATAAAGCCACAATAAATGTATTTGTGCTTTTTTTGAAAAACTGATCACCTCCTTTGGACAAATCCCCAGAATGAAACTGCTGGGTCAGTTAAAATTGACCCTAGTTTGGTCTCTTGTATCAATTTACACTCCCATTTTCACATACCTTTATTATCACAAAATCTTATAAAAATTTTTTTATCTTATACGTCTGATAATCAAAAAACTCGTTGCATCAATTTGCCTATAGGTTAACAAGAAAGTTAAACTTCTTTCATGTCTATTGGCCATGTGTATGTCATCTTCTCCTATGCATGGCAGCCACCTGAAGTACCTCTGATCCTCTATCCATTGGGAGATGGGGAGGTGGGGGACCGACTAGGAGTAATGCCTGCACTGAGGGCAAAGGGCAGACACGTGGGAGCCCAGGGATAACACTCTGGAGAGTGAAGCCTTTCAGAGCCTCAGGAAGTCAGGATGTGAGATCCCTTTATTCTGGTGGAACCTCATCTAATGAAACAGGAAACTGCAGCCTGATCTGCAGATCTGAGGCACTTCAACACGCAGTCAAGTGAATAGAGAGTGGGTCCAAGGGCAGGTCACTCACTGTGCCCCTCGGCAAAGAATGGTTATGGAGAGGTTGCCTTTTGCTCAAAGATGCATCAGCAAGAGAATAACAAATGAGAGGCTTATGGAAAAAATACACAGAGAACACTGTCCTGAGATTTCAGAGGAGTAGAACTCTGAAAAGAATTTCTTAGAGGAAACAAGAAAATGTGAGAAAGCCGTTTGGCATTCTCATTAGGATACAAGAAGACACTACATCCTCTATGAAAACAGGAGTCAAAAAGTCTTAACTTTTTCTTTTGTGTGTGTGTGTGCAATTAAAATATTATTGTATGTATTACTTTTTTGATCAAGAAAACATTCAAAAATCACTATATACAACATTCTATTAATGACATGACCACAATTACATAAAAATATTTACAATATTGACATAAAAATGTCAAAGAAGGTTTTAAAACTGCTTAATGTTAGTTTTTTTCTGTGATATCACAGGTGATTCTCTTTCTTCCATCTTTCTGTATTTTCCAAATTTTCTATAATGAACATGCACTACTGTTATAATGAGGGGGGGGTAGTGGTGCTTTATTTTAAATAAATTCTTTGCTTAGTATGTTATTGGACTAACTACTTACATCCACTACGAAATCTTCAGCCTTCAGTTCAGGTTCTAGCACCATGTCACTGGGTTTAGCACTGGCGACCCCTTTCGGAAGGCTTTCGTAGTTTTCCTAGAAAAGACGAGGCTCCTCACGTTAGAACTCCAGTTCTTCATTCTACAGTGTTTGTGTCACAAAGAGGTTCCCTCTCTAAAAATAGCACTTTACCAAAAAAAGTGGGTAGAGATTTCCCTAACAAATATATGGCTTCTGCCTATGCCATCTTTTAATCAAATCACAATAGTGCGATTTTCATAACAGCATTTCACATTGAAAAAAATGTGGCATTAACGTATTAGTAAAACAAGAAGTAAAGTGTGACCCAAGGAGGGGTGTGGTTATCAGTGTGGCTTTTGTTAGGGGCTTTCTGGCAAAGAGAAAACCCTTCAACAAGCAGGAGAGATAACTGATAACTGAACTAAAGAAGGCAAGCAAGCACCATCTGCGAGAACCTGATAATCTGAGAATGAAGGAAGTAGTTAAAGCAGGTCCTTAGAGTGTCAAAGAAGCTCATGCAGATACCTCATTTTGAGGCCCCTTTTACTTACATTCATTTTCTTGCCTTTGGGTCTAGACAAAATTTGAGGCTCCCCTCTCACTTCTGACATGAGAGAGTAAAGGTTTTGGAGTAAATGAGACTTGGCTTTGAATCCTGGCTCACTAACTGTGCTTCCATAGGCAAATTATTTAATCTCTCCCAAGCCTCAGTTTCTTCATCTGCAGGGCAGGGCTCAGAAGACTGATGTGAAGATTAAGTGAGAACGTGTAAAGGGCTTAGAATACAGTCATGGTATTGTGATGGGCTAATGGTTTCCTCTCGGGGGTCAGAGGACCTTTCAACTTACCCTTTTAATCTTTATTTGTCCTATAGGCTGAGTCTCACCCACAAACTTGTATAGATTACGGCATTCAATTTTCTTTAAAATCGCTCGTGCAGCATCCAATTTGGGATCAGCAGAGTACAAAATCTCCAGAAAAATGTTATCTGCCAATTTGATGAAATTTCAGTTACATTAAAATGAAAAAACAAGATTTTAAAAGACTCATACATTGCTGTATGACTCATACATCGTCTGAAATGATTTCAAGCAGTTTACAAACGTAGGTACACTATGATTATAACAATGTGAAGAAAAATTTTAAAGCCTGAAGTGAAAAAACCTTTGTAAAAGTGTTGCAGTCAATGTCTCAGATTTGCTTCAAGGTAATCTAATGAGTGGGAAAGGGGAGAGATGAGACAAGACTGCACTGGAGTTGATGACTTGAGACTGGGTTTTAGGTACAAAGGGGTGTATTAATTTATTGTTATGTTGGTTTTTTAAAAATATTTATTTATTTATTTATTTTTATTTATTTGGCTGCGTCAGGTCTTAGTTGCAGCATGCGGGATCTAGTTCCCTGACCAGGGATGGAACCCAGGCCCCCGGCATTGGGAGCTCAGAGTCTTAACCACTGAACCACCAGGGAAGTCCCTATGTTATGTTTTTTTAAAGAGAATGATACTTAAGGATTACAAAGTTATGTCTGAGATCTGCTTCAAAATGGCCCAGGGTCTGATGGGGTGAAGGGATGAAGCAAAATTGTCATGCGTTGATAATTGCTGCAGCTAAGTGATGAGGCTAAGTGATGTAAATTTCCTTAATAATAAGTTTTTAAGGGAATTCCCTGGCAGTCCTGTGGTTAGGACTCTGTGCTTTCACAGCCAGGGCCTAGGTTTGACCCCTGGTCGGGGAACTAAGATCCCGCAAGCCTCGCAGTATGGCCACAAAAAAGAAATAAAAAAAGTTTTTAAAAGTTTCATTCCATGATGATAGAAGGTAGTTTATTTTCCTTCTTTCTTTTTCTTCCAACTTTTTATTTTGGAAATTTCAAAATAAAATACCTTTCACTGAAATTTATCCACTGTTAACATTTTCCCACATATGCAAACACTCTCTCCGTGTGTATGCACATAAATTTTTGAGGAAACATTTGAAAATTACAGACATCAATACCTTTCACTCCTAAATACTTCAGCATGTACCTCCCAAGAACAAGAACGTCCCCCAACATAACCACAATCATGCCAAGAAATTTAATACGGATATAAAAATATCTGACATACAATCTATATCTGAATTTGCTTAATTGTTCCAATAATGCAATTTATGAATTTTTGTTGCTGTTTAGAGAAACCAATCAAGTATTATGGATGACATTAGTTATTGTGTTTTATAGTCTCCTCCCATCTAGAACTAGGATAATTTCCCTGACTTCTTTCACGATGTTGACATTTTAGAAAAGTTCAAGCAGTCATTATGTAAAATGTCCCAGACTTTGAACTTGTTCGACTGCTTCTTCACCATTAGATTCAAGGAAAACACTGTTGTCGAGAACACTGTATAAGTGTTACAACATCTAAGAACACTATATAAGAGCTTGGCTCAGTGCATCACATCACAAGTCACATAATGAGCTTTGTTATATTTACGGGTTATGTTAAGTTCCAACAGTTGGTTAAAGCAATAACCACCACCTCGCCCCGAATTTCTCTGTTATAAATGTATCTTTCCCTTTGTAATTACCAATCTGCAGGGTAATATTTTGAGAGAGTCTGACTATCCCAATAAGTTGTCAACCAATGGTTTAGCATTCATCGATAATCGTTCATTGAATCAATCACCGCATTTTGCAAAGTGAGTTTTATTAAAATGCCTTTTCTTGGCAAAATAAAATATTAGTAGTCTATGTCATTCACGTCACCCACAAATATATGTACCAATCCACGGTTAACACATTCCTCACCCTCTCAGTGATGCTGTCTACAAACCCATCTCTCCATCTTTAGTTTTCATTATTCCTTTACACATTATACGCACAGTTTGAAAAACAGAACAATTTTAACATAAACAAGACCAGGGGTGGGATGAACTGGGAGATTGGGATTGACATATATACACTAATACGTATAAAATAGATAACTAATGAGAACCTGCAGTACAGCACAGGGAATTCCACTTAGTTGTACAGTAGAAACTAACAACATTGTAAAACAACTCTACCCCAATAAAAAACAACAGCAACAACAAAAAACAAGACCACGCTTTTCTTATCCATGCTTTTATCTACCCTATTCCCAGATGAATTAAAGAAATGCTTTTCCCCATGACAGAATCTCACTTCCTGAAGGCCCGTCTAATCCCTGAGGTTCATCTCAAAAGGCACCTGATTGTGAAACCTTCCCTAATTCTTCCAAACCAGAGATGTAATTCCTCTTTGAACCCCATGGAACTCAACTGATACTCTTCTTATGCCTTTCATCTTATTCTACCAGGTACAGGTTTTGGGGTGGACTTATATTTTCATTTCTGTTGGCTAAATGGGTAAAAGAAGGATTACTGGATCACAGGATACATATATATGTTTAAAAGAAAATGCTCAACTTTTCCCAAGTGGCTGTACCACCTGCATTCCCACCAGCCATGTACGAGAGTTCTATTTGTTCTACGTACATGCTTTCAGAAAAGTCATGTACAAAAGTGAACTGCTTGTCTATTAAATTTAATGACTAAAATATCACTAAAATAGTGTAAACAACATTCAACTTGGGATCAGAAGACTTGGTTTGAGTTCAGCTTTGCCATTTTTTAGGATAAGCTGCTTTCCCTCATTGGCCTGTTTCCTCATTTGAGGGGTTTTAAGCAGATGATCTCTAAGGTTCTTTTGAATTTAACATTCTAAGACCTCAATTTAATTAAGGGATTTGGGGGTAGGGTCTTGCAGGGGAAGGGAGGGAAGGGGTAAGGTCCACCTATTGCTTAGGAATATTGAGGGATAAAGACCAAGGTTTAGCATTGGTATTTGCTAAATGTATTAGCATTTAGAAAATGGTTACTTAAGACAGTGGTCCTAACATTTGCAATGCTTAACATAGCTACATCCAGATAAGCTGAAACATCCATTAGAAATAGGAATTTAGGAAGCAGTGAGAACAGATAAAGAAACAGCACGTTCATATGATAGACTACTGCTCAGCAATAAAAAGGAATGAACTACTGGTACATGCAATCTGGATAAATCTGAAATACATAATGCTGAGTGAAAGAAGCCTTACACAAAAGAATACATATGGTATGATTCCATTGATATAAAAGTCTAGCACAGGCAAATAGGTTGCTTCTCGGGGTGAGGTAGGGACAGGAATTGACTGGGACAGGGCATGAGGGAATTTTCTAAGGAGAAGATAAGGCTCTGCGTCCTGCATTTGTTTAGCAAATGTTACACTTACCATTTTTACATTTATACAAATTGCATGTAACTTTTACATCAAAAGAAAAAATCTATAAACAATTAGTGAACTTTGGTTAATCTGCATGCTGAAGGAGTTAGGGTAAAGTATACTGATGTCTGAAATTTACTTTAAAATGCATCAAACCTTAGATAGATTAATAAATGGGTAGAGGGATGGTAGGTAATAAATATGTGATAAAGCAAGTCCAGTAAATGCTAGAATTTAGGTGGTGAGTATACAGGTTTTAACTGTAAAATTCTTTCAACATTGCTGTATATTTTCAACACTTACCCCCAAAATGTGAAAAAACATTCTAAAAAATTTGAAATTAAGAAGTGAAGATTTGGGACTGCCCTGGTGGCACAGTGGATAAGACTCCGAGCTCCCAGTGAAGGGGTCCCGGGTTCGATCCCTCGTCAGGGAACAAGATCCCACACGCAGGCCGCAAATAAGAAGCCTGCCTGTCACAACTAAGGAGCTGGTGCAATCAAATAAATAAATAAAAGCAAGTTGATTTAAAAAAAGAAGTGGAGATTTTTAAAGTAAAGATAAGGTGAGTTGCTTTTGGAAATGCAGCAAAAGTAAGGAAGGCTCTCACATGGTCCTATTCCTTCAAGGTCATGTAGTTAAGGACAATAAGGATTATATGACTGCTCAGAATAATATGCAAGAAAAGTACAATGATCCCTGTCTGAAATCATGAAAGCTGGAAAGGCTATATGCTTGTTCTCCCATACTCTGGCAGATAAAGCACAAAAATGTAACCTAATTTCTTGTCTAGGATTTTTGACACTGTTACAACATCCAAGTATGTGATCAGTGAACTCATCTTACCGAATGGGGTAAAAACCAGTTTGGGTGTTCTAGAACTTTCATGGTGAGCAAGAGCTATGTATTGTCATGAGCACTTAAGACCTCATTAAAATGTATGATATTTTAATGGTTTGTCAGTTAACCCCAAAGTGTATAAAATGCAGAATTCATTTCTTTTCACCAAAAGATAATTTAAATGTAATATAATGTTACAGGATGAACGGCTGGGACTGGTCTCTGAGGAAAACTGAAGATGATTTTTTAAAACACAGCATCACTTGCTTCATTATGAGCAAAAGTTAAAAATAAATATCCAGGGAGGCGCCTTCAAGATGGCAGAGGAATAAGATGTGGAGATCACCTTCCTCCCCACATATACATCAAAACTACATCTACATGTGGAACAGCTCCTACAGAACACCTACTGAACGCTGGCAGGAGACCTCAGATTTCCCCAAAGGCAAGAAACTCCCCACATACCTGGCTGTTTGGCTGACACGCTCTGGTGCTCTGGCTGGGTGTCAGGCCTGAGCCTCTGAGATGGGAGAGCCAAGTTCAGGACATTGGTCCAGCAGAGACCTCCTGGCCCCGTGTAATATCAAACGGCGAAATGTCTCCCAGAGATCTCCATCTCAACGCTAAGACCGAGCTCCACCCAACGACCAGCAAGCTACAGTGATGGACACCCTATGCTAAACAACTGCAAGACAGGAACACAATCCCACCCATTAGCAGAGAGGCTGCCTAAAATCATAATAAGATCACAGGCACCCTAAAACACACCATCAGATGCAGTCCTGCCCACCAGAAAGACAAGATCCAGCCTCATCCACCAGAGCACCGGCACCAGTCCACTCCACCAGGAAGCCTACACAACCCACTGAACCAACCTTACCCACTGGGAGGAGACACCAAAAACAACAGAAACTACGAACCTGCAGCCTGTGAAAAGGAGACCCCAAACACAGTAAGATAAGCAAAATGAGAAGACAGAGAAACACACAGCAGATGAAGGAGCAAGGTAAAAACCCACCAGACCAAATAAATGAAGAGGAAATAGGCAGTCTACCTGAAAAAGAATTCAGAGTAATGATAGTACAGATGATCTAAAATCTTGGAAATAGAATGGAGAAAATACAAGAAACGTTTAACAAGGACCTAAAAGAACTAAAGAGCAAACAAACAATGATGAACAACACAATAAATGAAATAAAAAATTCTCTAGAAGGAATCAATACCAGAATAACTGAGGCAGAAGAACGGAAAAGTGACCTGGAAGATAAAATAGTGGAAATAACTATCACAGAGCACAATAAATAAAAAAGAATGAAAAGAATTAAGGACAGTCTCAGAGACCTCTGGGACAACATTAAACGCACCAACATTCAAATTATAGGGGGTCCCAGAAGAAGAAGAGAAACAGAAAGGGACTGAGAAAATATTTGAAGAGATTATAGTTGAAAACTTCCCTAATATGGGTAAGCTAATAGTCAGTCAAGTCCAGGAAGCACAGAGAGTCCCATACAGGATAAATCCAAGGAGAAACATGCCAAAACACATATTAATCAAATGATCAAAAATTAAATACAAAGAAAAAATATTAAAAGCAGCAAGGGAAAAGCAACAAATAACATACAAGGGAATCCCCATAAGGTTAACAGCTGATCTTTCAGCAGAAACTCCGCAAGCCAGAAGGGAGGCAGGACATATTTAAAGTGATGAAAGGGAAAAACCTACAACCAAGATTACTGTACCCAGCAAGGTTCTCATTCAGATTTGACGGAGAAATTAAAACCTTTACAGACAAGCAAGAGCTAAGAGAATTCAGTACCACCAAACCAGCTTTACAACAAATGCTAAAGGAACTTCCCTAGGCAGGAAACACAAGAGAAGGAAAACACCTACAATAACAAACACAAGACAATTAAGAAAATGGTCACAGGAACATACATGTCAATAGCTACCTTAAATGTAAATGGATTAAATGCTCCAACCAAAAGACACAGACTGGCTGAATGGATACAAAAACATGACCCGTATATATGTTGTCTACAAGAGACCCACTTCAGACCTAGGGAAACATACAGACTGAAAGTGAGGGGATGGCAAAAGATATTCCATGCAAATGGAAATCAAAAGAAAGCTGGAGGAGCAATTCTCATATCAGATAAAATAAAGAATGTTACAAGAGACAAGGAAGGACACTACATAATGATCAAGGGATCAATCCAAGAAGAAGATATAACAATTGTAAATATTTATGCACCCAACACACGAGCACCTCTATACATAAGGCAAATGCTAACAGCCATAAAAGGGGAAATCGACAGCAACACACTAATAGTAGGGGACTTTAACACCCCACTTTAACCAATGGACAGATCATCCAAAATGAAAATAAATAAGGAAACACAAGATTTAAATGATACATTAAAAAAGATGGACTTAATTGATATTTATAGGACATTTCATTCCAAAACAACAGAATACACTTTCCTCTCAAGTGTTCATGGAACATTCTCCAGGATAGATCATATCTTGGGTCACAAATCAAGCCTTGCTAAATTTAAGAAAATTGAAGTCGTATCAAGTATCTTTTCCGGCTACAATGCCATGAGACTAGATATCACTTACAGGAAAAAATCTGTAAAAAATACAAACATATGGAGGCTAAACAATATACTGCTAAATAACCAAGAGATCACTGAAGAAATCAAAGAGGTAATCAAAAAATACCTAGAAACAAATGTCAATGAAAACATGATGACCCAAAACCTATGGGATGCAGCAAAAGCAGTTCTAAGAGGAAAGTTTATAGCAATACAATCCTACCTCAAGAAACAAGAAACATCTCAAATAAACAACCTAATTTTACACCTAAAGCAAATATAGAAAGAAGAACAAAAAACCCCAAAGTTAGCAGAAGGAAAGAAATCATAAAGATCAGATCAGAAATAAATGAAAAAGAAATGAAGGAAATGATAGCAAAGATCAATAAAAGTAAAAGCTGGTTCTTTGAGAGGATAAACAAAATTGATAGCCATTAGCCAGACTTATCAAGAAAAAAAGGAAGAAGACTCAAATCAAGAGAATTAGAAATGAAAAAGGAGAAGTAACAACTGACACTGCAGAAACACAAAGGATCATGAGAGATTATTACAAGCAACTGTATGCCAATAAAACGGACAACCCGGAAGAAATGGACAAACTCTTAGAAAAGCACAACCTTCTGAGACTGAACCAGGAAGAAACAGAAAATATAAGCACACCAATCACAAACACTGAAATTGAAACTGTGATTAAAAATCTCCCAACAAACAAAAGCCCAGGACCAGATGGCTTCACAGGCAAATTCTATCAAACATTTAGAGAAGAGCTAACACCTATCCTTCTCAAACTCTTCCAAAATATAGCAGAGGGAGGAACACTCCCAAACTCATTCTACAAGTCCACTGTCACCCTGATACCAAAACCAGACAAAGATGTCACAAAAAAAGAAAACTACAGGCCAATATCACTGATGAACATAGATGCAAAAATTCTCAACAAAATACTAGCAAACAGAATCCAACAGCACATTAAAAGGATCATACACCACGATCAAGTGGGGTTTATCCCAGGAATGCAAGGATTCTTCAATATACACAAATCAATCAGTGTGATAAACCATATTAACAAATTGAAGGAGAAAAACTATATGATCATCTCAATAGATGCAGAAAAAGCTTTTGACAAAATTCAACACTTATGATAAAAACCCTCAAGAAAGTAGGCATAAAGCGAACTTACCTCAACATAATAAAGGTCATATATGACAAACCCACAGCCAACATCGTTCTCAATGGTGAAAACCTGAAACCATTTCCACTAAGATCAGGACCAAGACAAGGTTGCCCACTCTTACCACTATTATTCAACATAGTATTGGAAGTTTTAGCCACAGCAATCAGAGAAGAAAAAGAAATAAAAGGAATCCAAATTGGAAAAGAAGAACTAAAAGTGTCACTGTTTGCAGATGACATGATACTATACACAGAGAATCCTAAAGATGCTACCAGAAAACTACTAGAGCTAATCAATGAATTTGGTAAAGTAGCAGGATACAAAATTAATGCACAGAATTCTCTTGCATTCCTATACACTAATGATGAAAAATCTGAAAGAGAAATTAAGGAAACACTCCCATTTACCACTGCAACAAAAAGAATAAAATACCTAGGAATAAACCTACCTAAGGAGACAAAAGACCTGTATGCAGAAAACTATAAGACACTGAGGAAAGAAATTAAAGATGATACCAACTGATGGAGAGATATATCATGTTCTTGGATTGGAAGAATCAATATTGTGAAAATGACTATACTACCCAAAGCAGTCTACAGATTCAATGCAATCCCTATCAAGCTACCAATGGCATTTTTCACAGAACTAGAACAAAAAATTTCACAATTCATATGGAAACAGAAAAGACCACGAATAGCCAAAGCAATCTTGAGAAAGAAAAACGGAGCTGGAGGAATCAGGCTCCCTGGCTTCAGACTATACTACAAAGCTACAGTAATCAAGACAGTATGGTACTGGCACAAAATCAGAAATATAGATCAACGGAACAGGATAGAAAGCCCAGAGATAAACCCACGCACATATGGTCACCTTATCTTTGATAAAGGAGGCAAGAACATATAATGGAGAAAAGACAGCCTCTTCAATAAGTGGTGCTGAGAAAACTGGACAGTTACATGTAAAAGAATGAAATTAGAACACTCCCTAACACCATACACAAAACTAAACTCAAAATGGATTAAAGACCTAAATGTAAGGCCAGACACAATAAAATTCTTAGAGGAAAACATAGGCAGAACACTCCATGACATACATCACAGCAAGATTGTTTCACCCACCTCATAGAGAAATAGAAATAAAAACAAAAATAAACAAACGGGACCTAATGAAGCTTAAAAGCTTTTGCATAGCAAAGGAAACTATAAACAAGACGAAAAGACAACCCTCGGAATGGGAGAAGATATTTGCAAACAAATCGATGGACAAAGGATTAATCTCCAAAATATATAAACAGCTCATGCAGCTCAATGTTAAAAAAACAAACAACCCAATCCAAAACTGGGCAGAAGACCTAAATAGACATTTCTCCAAAGAAGATATACAGATTGTCAACAAACACATGAAAGGACGCCCAACATCACTAATCATTAGAGACATGTAAATCAAAACTACAATGAGGTATCACCTCACACCAGTCAGAATGGTCATCATCAAAAAATCTACGAACAATAAATGCTGGAGAGGGTGTGGAGAAAAGGGAACCCTCTTGCACTGTTGGTGGGAACGTAAATTGATACAGCCACTATGGAGAACAGTATGCAGGTTCATAAAAAACTAAAAATAGAACTACCATATGACCTAGCAATCCCACTACTGGGCATATACCCTGAGAAAATCATAATTCAACAAGAGTCATGTTGGCTTCCCTGGTGGCACAGTGGTTGGGAGTCTGCCTGCCGATGCAAGGGACATGGGTTCGTGCCCTGGTCCGGGAAGACCCCACATGCCGCGGAGCGGCTGGGCCTGTGCGCCATGGCCACTGAGCCTGCGCGTCCAGAGCCTGTGCTCCACAACGGGAGAGGCCACAACAGTGAGAGGCCCGCGTACCGCAAAAAAA
>NW_021703769.1:22077030-22130397 GCF_005190385.1 Monodon monoceros | reverse complement strand
AAAAAAAAAAAAAAAAAAAAAAGAGTCATGTACCACAATGTTCACTGCAGTTCTATTTACAATAGCCAGGACATGGAAGCAAACTAAGTGTCCATTGACAGATGAATGGATAAAGAAGATATGGCACATATATACAATGGAATATTACTCAGCCATAAAAGAAACGAAATTGAGTTATTTGTAATGAGGTGGATGGACTGAGTCTGTCATACAGAGTGAAGTAAGTCAGAAAGAGAAAAACAAATACCATATGCTAACACATATATATGGAATCTTAAAAAAAAAAAAAAGGTTCTGAAGAACCTAGGGGCAGGACAGGAATAAAGCCGCAGACATAGAGAATGGACTTGAGGACACAGGGAGGGGAAGGGTAAGCTGGGACAAAGTGAGAGAGTGGCATGGACATATATACACTACCAAATGTAAAATAGCTAGCTAGTGGGAAGCAGCCGCATAGCACAGGGAGATCAGCTCGGTGCTTTGTGACCACCTAGAGGGGTGGGATAGGGAGGGTGGGAGGGAGGGAGTTGCAAGAGGGAAGAGATATGGGGACATATGTATATGTATAACTGATTCACTTTGTTATACAGCAGAAACTAACACACCATTGTAAAGCAATTATACTCCAATAAAGATGTTTAAATAAATAAATAAATAAATATCCACAGCTTGCTCTCATTGTCTTATAATCTCTTCTTCCATTCCTATCCACACAACAATGGGAGACTAGTATACCTGCTATGCTGTTATTAAAACAAAACACAGAAACAATTTAGACACATTATCCCCTATAAGTAACTTTGTCATCAGTCCAACCCAGATTAATTAACAAGCAAAAAGCAAACTCACTTGTCACATTATAAACTGTAAGTACTTATGTACAGTGTTAGTGTACACAGACATTTGATACAGGGAATCACCATTTCACTTCTAATCTTTGATTTAGTTATGACTGGAAAATGACTAAAAATTTACAAGTGTAATGGGGACTCTCTATATTATATGTATATAAAATAAAATCTAGCAGAGATGGAGGAGGAAGTTGATCTTGGTTGTGTCTGAGGCCACTCAGTTTCTGTTGTTCTTGCTTGGTTCAGAGCCTCCAGCCTCTCCACTGATTCTGTCATGTTGTTTTTAGTTAAGCAGAGACAGTTTTAGGATTTGCAACTAAGAACTCTGACTGGTACACGCTTTTTGGTTTACCTCTTTTGCTTTACTGATCTTTATTTCTCAGTCTACGCTTTCCCACATTAAAGAATCAGCTGCAACCCCTCACCTCTCTTCCTTTACACCCTAAGCCACAGAGTTTGTTTCTGCTGAAATGTTTCTCACATCCTGTGTTTTGCAACAAAAATCATGTTAAAAGGGCAAGTCAGCTTTTTGACACTAGTATGGTATTAGTCCAGCTGTATTATAAGTTAAATAATAATTGAGTACTTATGTGCCAAGTACTATTCCTGGTGCTATATGCCTCATTGAAGCATCACAACAAAACTATATGCTAGGTGTCATTACTCCCATTTTAGATGAGGAAACTAAGGTTCAGAGAGGTTAAATAACTATTAAGGTTACCTTGTTAGTACAAAGCAGAGATAAAACTCAAATCCAATAGTATACAATCACTTTAGAAGCTAAATACATTGGAATGTTTGGAAAATAACTCATCTGCAATCCAGGGAAAGTTTATACTTTATCTGAGATAGACCACCTATGTTACCTTCTAGTTCTTACCTGTCAGCTTAGTGAAGGCTTCCATGTCATCAATTGCTGTAGAAATGTGATACTTTTTTCCTTCAGTACCTGTTATCTCTATGTAAGGGTCTGCTTCGAGGAAGGCATCTGTAATCCTAAAGATCATTTTATAAACATTTATGTTTATGAGAAAATTTGAATATTTGTTTTATGCCTTGCTTAAAGTTAAGGAAATCTTTCTAGTTTAGGGAAATAAAATCTTGAGACACAATGTTCTAAAGACAACTGCTTCTCAGACTTACAGATAGAGAGAACAAACTAGTGGTTACCAGTGGGGAGAGGGAAGTGGGGAGGGGTAATATAGGGGTAGGGGATTAAGAGGTATAAACTATTAGGTATAAAATAAGCTACAAGGATATACTGTACAATGAGGAATACAGCTAATATTTTATAACAGCTATAAATGGAATACAACCTCTAAAAGTTGTGCAACTTATAATTTTTAAAAAAGAAAAAAAAAAAAAGACAACTGCTTCTCAATCATGCTAAATAAATCCATGGTGATTTGTGAACTACTACATTTACTGTGCTCCGGGCATTATAACAGAGCTTTAAATACATCATCTTATTTAATCTTTCCAACTATAAGATAGATGTAATCAGCCTCAATTTTACAGATGTAGAAATTAAGGAATTTTCATTTCATCGAGTTAGGAAGAGGTGGTACCAGGCTTTGTACCTACATCTCTCTGATTCTCCACATTAAAAACAAACAAAACAACAAAATCTCTTACCAAAGTGACAACCATACAAATAGGAGAAAGAATTCTAACCAGTGTGCTCATGAGAAGAGATGAGGAAAAGAGTAGAAAAGAAGGTAAATTTTCTCAACACGAATGTTAAACATGAACATGAAAGGCTTAAAATAAATCAATTTAAAACTATTTTAGAGACATGGAATTAACTTGACTCACACCCAACTTTTGGTAATTCCTCATGGGGTCTTTGAGTCACACAGAGACCTGGCTGTACTTTTCTGCTTTGGTTCTGACTGGATCAGGGAGAAGAGGTGAAATTCCTGTAGGTTTTACTATTTGCTACTAATTTTGATAATTGACAGGGTAAGGAGAGACATTAATCTTAATCTTTAAAATTCATTTTTGTCATTAATTTCAGAATATCAATTATCCACGTCCCACCTCTCACCTCCATGACTAATATCTGGTACCTAAGCGACTACCTGTGCGGAGGTCTAAGCCATCCCAGCGTGGCCTCCTTCCTGCCTAGCCTAAACCCCATCTTCTGCTTGAATCTATCCTCTTTACCCACTTTCCTCCTCACCTCTAATGAAGTTCACTTTCTGCTAGTTTTTATTTGTTTAAGCGAACCATTTTAGGTTTGTTCACTTAAAATTCACTTGAATTTACCTAGAAATCTCAACTTGACCCAACTATGATACTCTATCTAGCAAAGCATCATGGAAAATGTTATAAGGAAATAACAATCGAATTTCTTACATTGTATCAATGATGTTGCCAACTTTGTGTTGATAAGCTCTGCGATGCAAAGAGTTGCGTGTGTGGAACATGTCATACAGGTTTCCAACCTCCTGCAGAAGAATGTGGAACAATGTAGGATCAGATTAGGTTCCCTTGTTAGTAGACAAGTATATAAGTCAAGGAAAAGAGATGGTGGCATAAAAGAAGACTAGGCACAGGAGCTACTTCATTAAAACCCCTGAGTCCACTAAGAAAGAGCAAGGCAGATTCATAAAACTACTAATTTGCAACTTTTGTTCTTAGTAAACCAAAATCTATTGAGTGTTTTTTTTGTTTGTTTTGGTTTTTTTGCGGTACACGGGCCTCTCACTGCTGTGGCGTCTCCCGTTGCGGAGCATAGGCTCCGGACGCGCAGGCTCAGCGGCCACGGCTCACGAGCCCAGCTGCTCCACGGCATGTGGGATCTTCCTGGACCGGGGCACGAACCCATGTCCCCTGCATCGGCAGGCGGACTCTCAACCACTGCGCCACCAGGGAAGCCCTATTGAGTGTTTTAACTCAGTGACACATTCTGTTTTAGGCATCTTAAATATAGTCTTTAAATTTCCCAATACCTCTAGAAATTAGGTATTATTATTCTTATAGTCTTCATTCTCAAGAGAAAGACCTTCTATAGTATAATACTGTAATGTTCTTTAGTTACATGATTCTAACCTAGCATGGGACCTAATGATTTTAGGATTTTAACTACCATGAAACACGTAATATAGTGATTAAGGATAATACTCAAGCCAAACTTCCTGGATTGAAATTCCAATTCTGCCATTAATTGTATGTCTTCTCTGTGCTTCAATTTGCTCATCTGTTAAATGGGATAATAACAGTATCTATTCCATAGGGTGGAGGAGGATTGAGTTAATCCCTCTAAAGCACTTATAACAGTGCCTAGAACAACATTCAATAAATGTCTATCATAATTTTATTATTATTTAACAATGCAGTAAAAATGAAAAGAGCATTAAGATACTTCCAAATGCTAAGCATGAAGTAAAGAGATTGACAATTTACCAGGCAGTGATTTTTCCAAATTAGTTAAAGGTTATTTCTAGATTTCACACTAGGAACTATACCTTCCTCGTTGTTCTCTGACATAGCTTACCTTTTCTCTAGTACAAATGTGCTTCCTATCATCTACCTCACAGACACGGGCAAACTTAATAAAGCGCTTGTAATCAAAATTATTTTGGATTCCAAGATGATGGCAGTCCCTAGAAAGATTCCAAAACAGAGAAATTAAATATTTCGACAAAGGAAATGGTACCTTAAATACCAACACTAAATTTCTACAAGAATTTTGTTTATTTAAATAAAAATTGTATATATTTAAAGTATATAAGGATTTTAAACAACTTTTCTGAAGTGTTCAGTGCATACCTGGCAAAATAATCCCATTTGTCCACATCAATGCCATTTCTTTTATTGGCCACTATCTCATACAGGAAGCTTTTTTCTTTAGGACGCCCTTTATATAGCCACTGGAAGACAAAAAAACCCACTGAAAGTTTTAGGATAGGAGCCAAATCTATTTGTAAGCAAAGCAAAGCAACTGTATTAATCTGAAAATTATAAACAGATATTTGAACGAGAAGGTTAGGTGAGAAGGTTCTACTCATTCCTTCTTCCATTTAATTCCTAAATTAGTAGAAAAGGGAAAAGAAATGCTAAAGTGTGATACCCTGTTAATACTAAACCTTGTGCCTTCGGAAGGATCCTAACTCTATTACACTTCCCATAACCAACAAGCTTTCTTTTTTTTTTTTTTTTTTTTTAACGCGGGCTTCTCACTGTTGTGGCCTCTCCCGTTGCGGAGCACAGGCTCCGGACGCGCAGGCTCAGCGGCCATGGCTCACGAATCTTCCCGGACCAGGGCACGAACCCGTGTCTCCTGCATCGGCAGGCAGACTCTCAACCACTGCGCCACCAGGGAATCCCCAACAAGCTTTCTTGTTTAAAAATTTTAAAAAAATATAAGATCTAATTATGAACTAGTAAGAATGTTCCTTATATTCTAATGCTTAAATTCAGGCATGAAAATTGTATTGTCTTTCAAAGTAGCCACACATCTAGTCTAAGTGATATGCACCATTGAAAGAATTTTTGGAACTCTGTATTTTGTTTGTTTGGGTTTTTTTGGCGGCGCAGTTTGGCCCGTGGGATCCTAGTTCCCCAACTAGGGACAGAACCCGGGCCCTCAGCAGTGAAAGCATCACAGTCCTAACCAGTGGACTGCCAGGGAATTCCCAGGAGCTCTGTTTTTTGGAAATAGGATATTTGCTATAAAATCCACCTCTTTATCTTATGCCTTACAAGTAGCTTTGTATATTTTAAGGAAAAAAACTTTAAAAACCACAATGGGAAATTCTTTTTTCTAAGTAAAATAAAAAAGATCAAAAAGGAAACAAAACATATTTCCCTCTAAACTAATTCAACTTTTTTCTAGGTCTTCACATATCTAAATATTTCAAATATGTTAATTTTAATGAATAAACAAGACATACTTTTACATTTTCCAAACTAAGTTACTTTAGGCTTCTATATAAAATACTGCATACATATTCATTAAAAATATTTATATATGTATTTTAATTTGGGGGATAACTTCTGAAGAACTCAGTTAAGAGCTGGAAGAACTATATAAGTCTTTTATTTTTTGCATTAAACAGTAGAAATGTATCACATATTTTATCATTTAGTCTCTCTAAAATAGCCAAATGTCACCTCTTCAAATAGATCTGAAGGAATCAAGCAGAGAGACTAGATGAAAGGAACCAGTCAGTTCAAATTAAGTTGTACACAAACTTACCTTTGAAGAATCTTTGATGGGTGATTCAGGTGGTCCTGTAATTTGTTCCTTGATAAACCAAATATCTTCTTCAGGGATGAGACCATACTGTTCCATGACATCTCTGAGTCCGTTAGAATTAACTAGGTGCTCAAACATCATAACCGAGCCCTGTTCATGCTGGGAAAAGTCAGCACAGTATGGTCTGTTGTAGACTCTAGTCCATCAGAGACCCCTGGTTATTTAAATTACTCTTGGCTCCAGGTAATTCAGAGATAAGGTTCTAATGCATGTTAATTATCAAGTTTTCAACTACAATCTTACAGATATTTTTAAAAATCTGTCAAATTTGTCTATATTGGGACTCCCCTGGTATTCCAGTGGTTAAGAATCCTCCTTCCAATGCAGGGGATGCAGGTTCTATCCATGGTCAGGGATCTAAGATCCCACACGCTGTGGGGCCACTAAGCCCGCGAGCTCTAGAGCCTGTGTGCCACAACTGGAGAGCCCGCGAGCTGCAATGAAGAGCCCATGTGCTGCAATGAAAGATCCCACATGCTGCAACGAAGACCCAACGCAGCCAAATAAATAAATAAATACCAGATGGGACTGGAAAAAAAAAAACCTCTATATTTTACCAGTCTATAAACCTTTACAAACTAGGTTCCTCATTATTACATAAATGTTTAATGAGATATAATCATTTATAATACATAAGTATTGTACAATACAACTGAATATTACCAGATCATAAAGATAGAATAGGTTTGTTTTTTTTTTTCTGAGATGTACCACTTGCAGAATCTTAGTTCCCAGACCAGGGATTGAACCCGGGCCCCAGCAGTGAAAGAGCTGAGTCCTAACCACTGGACCGCCAGGGAATTCCCAATAGAATACCATTTTAATGAATATCACTATAAAATTTAGTTGTATTGTTTCATCAGCTTTGGAATTTGTGAAGATACAAGTTCTATTAGCATTTCCATCTACTGATAAAAAGGGGTAATTCCAGGGCTTCCCTGGTGGTGCAGTGGTTGAGAATCTGCCTGCCAATACAGGGGACACAGGTTCGAGCCCTGGTCTGGGGAGATCCCACATGCCGTGGAGCAACTAGGCCCGTGAGCCACAACTACTGAGCCTGCGCGTCTGGAGCCTGTGCTCCGCAACAAGAGAGGCCACGACAGTGACAGGCCTGCGCACCGCGATGAAGAGTAGCCCCCGCTCGCCGCAACTAGAGAAAGCCCTCGCACAAAAACAAAGACCCAACACACCCAAAAATAAATAAAATATAAATTTAATTTAAAAAAAAGGGGGGGAGGTAATTCCAAACTTGCCAGTAAAAACAAAAATGTCTCAGAGCCCTGAAGTCAAGATCTGGACTGGAATCTCAAATTAGACTCATTTTACTCATCTGTCTCTGCTTGCTCATTTATAACTGTTATAAAGATCAAATGGCCCACTGGAGGGAGACATCTGCCCTATCACAGGTCTTAGCAAAAACAAACTCAAGAAACATGAAAACAAAACCCTGAATGGTCCTATATCTATTTTTTAACTGAATCAAGATATATATCAATTACATAGAGGAAAAACAGTAAGTTTATGAAATTTGGCAGCCATTGCCTTAATCAGGTGGTTGAAGTTAATATTACCAGTAATGGCTTAAAAAGACCTTATGTGTCTCTGATGGGAGACACTAAGAAGGTCACACGTGGCATTCTGCCAAAAACAGATAGTCTGACAGTATGAGGAAACCGAAAACTGGAACTCAAAGTAAGGGGCAATCCACAAAATCATCTACCTGTATACTTCAAAACATGACAAGGTCATGAGAGATAAAGACGGAAGAATTGTTGCAGATCAAAAGAAACTAAAGAGAAATGGCAACTAAGGGTAATGTATGATGGATCAGGACCAAAAATGGTTTTCTTTCCCCTTTTCTATATGGACAGTTGTTGAAATTTGATAGAAAGTCTGTAAATTAGATAATAGTACTGTATCAATAATAATTTCCTGATTTTAATAAATGTACTGAGGTTATGTAAGAGAATGTTCTTGTTTTTAGGAAATACCTACTGAAGCTTTAGGAATAAAGGGGCATGCCTACAACACACTTTCAAATGGTTCAGAAAAAAACTTATACATACAGAAAAATTCAAGTTCCACAAAGACAGCACAGACAATAATAACTAAAATTATAAGCAACTTAGAAGTAAATATAATAAAAGATGTATAAAACCTTTATGGAGAAAATTACAACATTTATAATAGAAGAGCAAAAGGCCAAAGATACCTAATAAAAGAAACAGCTGTCCTACCAGCTATCAAGACTTATTATAAAGAAGTAACAATTATGAAAAGTGTGGAATGCAACAGAATCCAGAAAGATTCATCATTACAGAATGTTAAAAAAATGTTGGGGTTGGTATCACAGAATCAGTGGGGACAGTGGTAGAGCGTTTGACTGCAGATCACTGGGGAAATTCAATAAACAATTATCCATATTAAAAAAGAAATCAGATTTCTACCACACATATGCAGAGAAATAAATTCCCATGAGGTAAGGACTTACATGTTAAAGGCAAAATATTTAAAGAAAAAGACTTGGGAATGGCTGAGTAGATCCTATTTAAATCGACCTTGTTGGAGAAAAAAACTAACTCTGGACAACTTCCTGAAGGTATTGGATTACGACCAAAAGCAGGCAGATGTTAGAGGGAAATAAACACTTGGAAGAGAAAGGCAGTGGGCAATATTCCAGTTCTTTTATGGCTTTTAGCCTGAGGGAGGCCCTAAGGCTGCAGAACTGGAGAGAAACTATCCATCTTACTAGGTTGAAGAACCAGAAATACTTCATCAAAATTTAAAATTTTTGTTTCTCAAAAGCCACCTTCATTAAAGAAATGAATTGGTAAGTCAGAGACTGGGGTGGGGACAGGGACTATATTCACAATACATGTATCTGACTATATATATAATTACTCAAATTGAAAACTAAAAGGCAAACATTCAAATTTTTAAAATGAGTAAATGGAAAAACTCTTCACAAGAGATGATTTATCAATGACAAAGTACAGGAAATGGTACTCAACATACCACAGAGGATGCCAAAAAAAAAAAAAATCCTATAAGAGACCATTTCACACTCATTAGAAAGAATAACTTAAAAAACTAAATGTTGGGGAGGCTATGGAACAACAGGCACTCTCATATTGCTGGCAGAGTGTAAAATGGGAAACGTCTGGTAGTTGCTTATAAAGTTAAGTATCCATCTACTTGATGACCCAGCAATTCTACTCCTAGATGAACCTAAGACAAATGAAAACATTTTCCATAAAAATCGTGTACAGTAACACGCATAGCATCCTTATTCATAACAGCCAAAAAACTGAAAACAACCCAAATTCTACAAAAGGAGAAAAAATAAAAAATCATAACTTATTCATACAATGGAATACTACCTCAGCAATGAGCAGGGACCGACAACTGATGCATGACACACCAACGAATCTCAAAATCATTGTGTTGAGTGAATAAGAGCAAGACACAAAAGAGTACCTATTATAGGATTCTACTCTTATCAATGCTAAGACAGGCAAAACTAGTCTGTTTATAAAAATCAGAAGGTAAAAGTGGGAGGGAGATGTAGGAACTGACTGAAAAGGGTCACAAAGGAATTTTCCAGGAAGATGAAAATATTCTATATCTCAACTTGGGTAGTGGCTACATGGATGTATACATTTGTCAAAACTCACTGAACTGTACACTGAAGATCTGTACAACATACTGTATACGAATTACCTTTAAAGAGAGAGAGAAAAAATAGTGGTTGACATGTAAGAAGTGTTCAATATGTATTAATACCTTTTTCTACTCCAAATAATAGTGTGGCCAAAAATAGGAGTTGACCTAACTTTACTTCTCAAAAATTGATTCCAAAAATACAGGTCAGTCACCTGCAAATCTGTAAGTATAAAATGAACTTAGCTGGTATTAGTTACTTCATGGTCATACAAAATGAGTCAAAGTCAGAGTCAGCCTTTTATTTTTTATTTTATACTAGTGTGATAGAGTAGAAAGAGCATTAAATTAGCAGCTAGGAAACCTGGTTTTCTAGTGCTGGCTTTATCATTTAACAACTTTGTGATTTTTGGTGCATCAATACACCTCTATGAACTTCAAGTTCCTTTATACTTACAAAAATGGAGATAATGATTTCCTCCTTAGAGATTACTGTGAGGATCAAATGAAAGCATTATATATAAACACTCTGAAAAACTGTAAAAGGAAGAATACTTTAACACAGCAGTCATTGCTTAGTCTTTATTTTATTGACTATTAAATATATGAATACATACCGTCCATTTCACATCTGGGCGAGCAAGTGGAATAAATCTTCCATCGAACATATGAGAAAATGGCCCATGACCTTAAAAACAAAAGCAGCCTTAGAACAAGAAAAATGTTTGTAAATTGGTAAAATGTAAATCTTTTTAGTTAAACTTGAATATCAATAGAAATTAATAATCTATAAATACATCACAAAAAGGAACAAACCCTTCCTTCCTATTTTCTAAAACAAGAGAACAGGAAGCAGAACAATACAGGAAAGTAAGCTCTCCACTGAGGGGTCTCTGAGTCACCATAGTTTACATAAATCTGATGAAAGGACAGTTTTGTGTAACTAAAGGAATGTTAATGACAAAAACTTTTGGCTTCTTCAGATTACATATTGGTAGTGTTAGAACAGCAGTTTTAACACAATCCACTAGGGTTAGGAAGAAAACATTAGAACTTTATTACTCTCAACCTTTAAAAACATCTATTTTTATGTAAATTTTATAATGTATGTAATTTATTTTATAATAAATATACACATATCAGGGCTTATCTTGGGTTTTTACTGATGATATGGGCAATCAAAAGTGGAGATCACTACTTTATCTTATTCATAAGTGATCTTAACATTCCACAACATCTAGTAATATGAAACTTTGCTGAGGCACAACTCTGGAATTATCAGAATTTCTGAAGGAGTTACAGTTAGCCCTCTGCATCCGCAGATTCAATCAACCTCGGACAAAAAAATATTCAGAAAAAAAAATTCCAGAAAGTTCCAAAAAGCAAAACTTGAATTTGCCAGGCTTGCTGGCAACTATTTACATATAGTTTACATTGTACTGGTATTATAAGTAATTTAGAATTGATTTAAAGTACATGGGAGGATGTGTGTGGGTTATATGCAAATTTTATATAAGGGGCTTGAGCATCCAGGATTTTGGGGTTTTGGGGTTTTTTTTTGTATCCGCAGGGGGTCCTGATAGATGGGAGAGGGAGCCTACCTGGACCAGCCCTGGGCCTTTTTGCATGTTGCAGTCTGTACACAAAGGCTTGTTACTATAGAGCTCAGACTCCTAGAAATTGGCAAAAGTTTCCAATGATTCCCTCTCAAAATACCAAAAATCTGTTAAATTTATGATCTAGGGCTGATACTGGTCCTACTGAAATCTCCAAGGGGACATGCTGAAGAGCGTGCCCTACGCCTTTAAGTATCTGGCTATTGAAACCTCCCTTTCCCTGCACTGAGGGCACATGCAAACTCTTAGGATCCTCCAACAGGTAGGAATAAATTACAAGGATAGGGCTTCCCTGGTGGCACAGTGGTTGAGAGTCCGCCTGCTGATGCAGGGGACACGGGTTCGTGCCCCAGTCCGGGAAGATCCCACATGCCGCGGAGCGGCTGGGCCCGTGAGCTATGGCTGCTGAGCCTGCGCGTCAGGAGCCTGTGCTCCACAATGGGAGAGGCCACAACAGTGAGAGTCCCGCATACCGCAAAAAAAAAAAATTACAAGGATAGGGGAAAAAACTCCTGTGATAAAAGAGAACAGTCCTTTTTCTCTTTCTTTGACCATGGAAAAGGATGATATTCTTCTACTTGGATTTAAGTGGCCCAAGACCTCACATGGGTCAAGGAAGAAAAGGAGTTCTCTAAATCTGTTGTTAATCTGTTAGAGCAGATTATGTATTCTAGGTGTGAGAAGAATAGATTTGACAAATTATCTAAAGGAAAATGGCAATTTTATTTCAACCAAGATAAAGGAAAAATCAAATTCACATCATCCAACACACAGTAGTCAGAAAAAAATCACTATCAGAAAGTCCCTTCATATATAACCTGCAACAAAGATGTTTAACATGGGAAATTCACTGAAAGCCTACAAAAAAAAATAGCAATGCTTTGGGCTTATGAATCATTCTAGAAAGAAGCACTGGCACATTTACATTAATGTTAACTGAAGAATTAAAACACAACTTTCATATTCTCCTAGTTAGTTGGATTTTTTAATTTCAAAGAGAGGTACCATGTGGTTTTACATTAGAACTCTGGCTCTTTGAACTGCTTACCGAGATCATGACAAAGACCAGCGATCTGAACACAGAGCATATCTCGTTCACTTATCTGCAGCTCTGGTTGTTTTTCACTCAGTTCACGAACTAGACGTCCTGCTAGATACCCTACGCTGCAGAGCGGAAAAAACAAAACAAAAATGAAAAACTTACTCTTCTGTTTGAAAGATGAGCGACTGTTAAGATTTGTATTTGTCCTTGATAAATCCTTAAGGAGGCTGTGAATTAGACTTTGGGTGAAGGAGCCTTCCCAGCAGTTTGAGTATAAAAAGCCCTCTTTTCCCCTTTTTGTTTCAGAGTCTACCTGATTGAGCTAGCTATAGGCTCAGTCTCAGGTCATTTTGGGCTGTATTACATTTCTGATTTGTAGAGATTTGCAAGACAAAGACAGTTGTTTTTAATTCCCCAAAGAACTGCTCTGCTGCCTAAATGATTTTAAAAGATTGATTTGCCCAACTACATTTTCTTTAATTTGATTATTATTAGCTTCTGAATATTAGCCCCTAGTTTTACGTTATATTGTGTGGGTTCATGTAACCTTACTGGGTTTTTTTTTTTTTGTATATTTAAATTAATATTTTCTGAGGGGCAGATTTACATACCCTGTCTTATAATACCAGGCAGGGGAAGCATTCCCCAGTGAGACATAATGTCTACACACAATATACTGAGGCAAAACAGATATAAACATCTTATATTAAGCCCACTTAAATATACCTACTTTTATAAACTGTCATCTCGATTCAATCAACTCTTACACCTTTAACTTCAGCCTCCATTAGGACCCCATCAACAAGCTGTGGTCTTACAAGGAGTCCTAGAAACTTTCCTTTTTATTATCTGGCTATTTTATCTATTTTTGTATAAAGGCTCTGGGATCTCCAGGGAGGGGTTGAGCCCAGGGACACAGGCCTTTTTAAAAAATCTTTAACTTGATTAATTGGTCTAATTGTTGCCCCAAACAATTGTTCAACTGTTGATCAGGTATTCTCAGTGTAATTTTCTTCCAGCCTTTTAAATATGTGTGTGTGTGTGTGTGTGTGTGTGTGTGTGTGTGTGTGTATTAAACTGGGGTAAATAGAATGATAGAATGGACTTCTTTGGGGCCCTTAATGTTGGGGACCAATAAGATGTCCCCTTGGCCCATCCAACCTTACATAGTGTTGTATAAAAACCTTTGTTTTAATCTCATTACCATCCATTTTATTTATCCAGTTTCATAATAACCATCTGAAGATTTTTATCCTGTTGAGACAAGTCCTGTTAAAATTTCCACCTTCTTGGGAAGAAGTCTCTTAACTTTCCCCTCAGCTTTTTTTCCCTATTAACCAACCCAATTAACATTACTTAACCTAATGTTTTTATTAGCATCTGTAAGGCCCATTGAGGGTAACCCTAGAGACTACAAATAAGGCTTCCCAAACTGGTTTATTTTTGTCTCTTTTAAACTAAGGGAGTTCTGAAATTGGGTCATTTGTAGGGATGTGGATGGATCTAGATACTGTTATACAGAGTGAAGTAAGTCAGAAAGAGAAAAACAAATACCGTATGCTAACACATATATGTGGAACCTAGAAAAATGGTACAGATGAACCGGTTTGCAGGGCAGAAATTGAGACACAGATGTAGAGAACAAATTTATGGTCACCAAGGGGAGAAAGCGGCAGGGGTGTGTGTGTGTGTGATGAATTGGGCGATTGGGGTTGACATGTATACACTGATGTGTATAAAATTGATGACTAATAAGGACCTGCTGCATAAAAAAATAAATAAAAGTAAAAAAAAAATAATTGGATAAAGTCAGTGTCAAGATAAATTCAACACCTATATTAAGTCCACAAAATCAAGAAGAGATAAAAAAAACAAGAAACAAAAAACAAAATACTGAGTATAGTTCCCTGTGCTATACAGTAGGTCCTTGTTGGATATCTATTTTATATATAGCATTGTTGAACTAGATAATATGGTCTCTATTCTTAATGGAATATGTGGTGAATTTACAACAAAAGGTAACATTTAAATCAATGGAATTAAATCCACAACTTATGACAAAAAAAACTGTATCAAATCATGTTGTACACCTTAAACATACACAACGTTATATGTCAATTATATCACGATAAAGCTGGGGGAAAATAAGATATTCAAATTTTTTTTAAGTTAAGAAAAAAACTAAAAATGCTAAAAAAAGATAAATAAATAAATAAACTAAGGGAGTTCTTAGGTTAGCTGTTTTATATATACTACCATCTTCTAATTTGTTTTTTTATAGGTAAAAATAAAACAGCTGTTTGTTATGAGAGCTCTCTAAAAAATTTACTAATTTACCAAGTTTCTCCAATTTTAAGGATTCACTGTCTGGTCATTGATGAATAGTATCTTTTTTTTTTTTTTTTTTTTTGCGGTATGCGGGCCTCTCACTGTTGTGGCCTCTCCCGTTGCGGAGCGCAGGCTCCGGACGCGCAGGCTCAATGGCCATGGCTCACGGGCCTAGGCGCTCCACGGCATGTGGGATCTTCCCGGACCGGGGCATGAACCCGTGTCCCCTGCATAGGCAGGCGGACTCTCAACCACTGCACCACCAGGGAAGTCCGATGAATAGTATCTTAATAGTGACTCAAACCAATAAAATGCAAGAGGCATCCCCACAAGAGAGTGCAAAGGATGCAGCCTTCATAAGATTTAGAAATTTCCTCCCCCAAACAGCCTAAGAGAGTAAAGTCCTTCGTTGTACAGGTGGTTGCAATGAAGGTTGAGATGACAAAGGCCCCTTATGGGCTGGGACCCCTTATGACAAATTTTCCTGAGAGTTGACACAGCCAGACAAAAAGATTGCTCAGAATTCCAGTCTATTTAACTGGTTGCCAAATGTACACCATATGTGTACCTCCTGGATAGCAGAGACCAAGCTCTCAGAACACAGGAGAAAAAAAAAAAAAGCCTAAGAAGATCAGGTAGAACATTTACATCTCTAAGACACAGGTAGAGAAATGCAAATTCTCCCAGAAGGGCTTTTGTTTCTTTAAGTTCAGAATTTTGAAAAGATGTTTTATCAAGTTGGGTTTTTCTAGCTGCATATGAAAAAAAAATTAATTTTGGAATGTCAAAAGAACCCCAGTTTGGCCATTTTTAGGATGAGCTTTAATTCCCAATTAAGCAAGTACTTGCAAGTACAAATTCTGTACGTACATAATAAAAATTTCCCAGTGTCTGTCAATTGGGGTAACCCATCAGCGTTTTTTAACTGAGCAAAATCTTCCCAGTGTCTTTCACGTGAGGATAACCCACTCTGTCATTCAACTGACCACAATCTTCCTAATGTCTTTCAACTGAAGATAACCCTGTTACCTCTTTTTGAAACTAAGTTCAAGGAAAACCTACTCCTCCAGTGAGAAGTTAAATACCACCAAATAAAACTTAGGACCATAAGCGAATAACATGAGATCCAAGATCCAGGAGACACTCATCCAAATTCATCTGGACTCACTGAGGAGACAGACGGGCACAAGAGGCCTCTGCTAGTACCAAGGCTCCAGATCCTCGTAAAGTTCAGGCAAAGGAGAAAAGTTGGCTCTGGATCCCTTCGTGGTCACTGAACTGTCAACTAAAGAAAAACACTACCTAAAAGTTCCAAGTTATGTTTTATTCAGAGGTCTTACTGAGGACTCTAGCCCAGGAAACAGGCTCAGACAGCACTGAGGCATTGTTCCAAAGAGGTAAGGGAGGAACCAGGGTATATAGGAGTTTCTGATGAAAAAAAAAAACCAAAAAAAACATTTAGTCAACATCAAAAGACTACTGCTAATGACAAAAACCAGTCACCTCCAAGATAATAATTTTTAGCATTTTCCTATGTATGGGAAGATGTAAGAGTCTGGGGTCATTGAAATTATTCCTTAGATATTCTAGGGCCAGGATGCTATTTTTCTCCACCCTGAATTCCCCTCTGGGTGCAGCACTGGGGGCAGCTGCAGTGGCTTGATGGCTTGACGGCGGGCAATATTTGTTGTTTACTAGAATGACAGGTAACATTTTTTTGGTCTACATTTGTGATTAGCAGTAACCTTTTTACACTTGACCACATGTTTTCCCCAGCAAAAAAGTTCACATATATACTGGCTCCTCCCTTACCTCTCTGGAGCAGTTCCTCAGAGCTATCTGAGAACTCCCGGGCTATAGTACTCAGTAAGGTCCCCAAATAAAACTTAACTCATAACTTTCACATCGTGCATTTTTCTTTCAGTTAACACTCAAGAATTTCAATATGTTTTTCAAATGTTCTAATATACCTTGAGGGCAACTTAACAGAATAGTCTGTTTCAGAACTAGGCAGAAACACACAGATTCCCAAAAGCAGGACCTCTTGACTCAGAATCACTTATCATTAGGGAAATGCAAAATCAAATCACAGTGAGATACCACCTCATACCCATTAGGAAGGGTTTTTGGGGTTTTTTTTTTTTGGCTGCTCCACGTAGCATGCAGATCTTAGTTCCCCAAACAGGGATTGAACCCGTTCCCGCTGCACTGGAAGCACAGAGTCTTAACCACTGGACCACCAGGGAAGTCCCTAGGATGTCTATTACAAAACAAAACAAAAACTAACAAATTTTGGCCAGGATGTGGAGAAACTGGAACCCTTGTACACTGTTGGTGGGAATGTAAAATGGTACAGCCACTATAGAAAACAGTAGAGCAGTTTCTCAAAATATTAAAAATAGAATTACCATATGATCCAGTAATTCCACTTCTGGGTATATACCCAAAAGAAGTGAAAGCAGGGTCTTGAAGAGATATTTGCACATCCACGTTCATAGAGGTCACAATTGCCAAAGAGGTGGAAGCAACCCAAGAGTCCACAGATGAATGAAGGGATAAATGAAATGTAACATATACATACAATGGAATATTATTCAGCCTTAAAAAGTAAGGATATTCTGACACATGCTCCAATATGAGTGACTCTTGGGGAAATTACGCTAAATGAAATAAGCCAACCACAAAAAGACAAATACTCTATGAAATCACCTATATGAGGTACCTAGAACAGTCAAATTCATTAGAACAGAAAGTAGAATGGTGGTTACCAGGGACTGGGGAGAAGAGGAATGGGGAATTCAATGGGTACAGGGTTTCAGTTTTGCGAGATGAAAAAGTTCCGGAGCTTGGTTGCACAATAATGTGGATATATTTAACACTATTGAACTATAAACTTAAAAATGGTTAGGATGGTAAATTTTATATTCTGTGTATTTTACCACAATTTTTTTTAAAAGCAGAGCTTCTGGTATTGTAATGTTTACAACATAGATTGTAGATAAGGTGCTCAACAAATGTTAAATACACTTTTAGCATTTCTACCTGAAAGTACTTCCTGAATGAATACAATATCTTTCTTGCCCCCTAAACTCTGAGCTTCACAAGGACAGAAACAGTTGATATCTTGTTGGTTTGGTAGGCACTAATAAGTTTTCGATAAATATTTGTTGATGAATAAACATTTGAGTAGATGCATGTGTTCTGGCTAATTAAACATGCTTCTAAACAAACAACCAAAACCAAGGTAACGCAGCAGTTTCCCCTTATTATTGGTTTCACTTTCCTCATTTCAGTTACCAGCAGTTAATCATGGTCTGAAAATATTAAATGGAAACTTCCAGAAATACACAATTCATAAGTTTTAAATTATACTTCATTCTGAGTAGCATGATGAAACATCACACTGTTCTGCTCCATCACGACTGGGTCGTGAATCATTCTTTTGTCCAGCGTGTCCCACACATTAAATCACTTAGTAGCCAACAAAATTATCAGATCGACGGCCAAGGTTTCCACAGTGCTTGTGTTCAAGTGACCCTTATTTTACTTCATAATGGCCCCAAAGTGCAAGAGTAGTAAAGCTGGCAATTCAGATGTGCCGAGTCGAGAAGTGTTTCCGGTAAGTGAGTGAAACGGTCAAAATTCTCAACTCAGTAAAGATAGAACAAAATTGTACGCTGAGGTTGCTAAGATCTATCATAAGAACAAATCTTCTACCTGTGAAATAGTGAAGAAGGAAAAAGAAATTTGTGCTAGTTTTGCTGTTGCATCTCAAACTGTCAAAGTTACAGCCACGGTGTGTGATAAGTGCTTAATTAAGATGGCAAAGGCATTAAATTTGTACAGTAAGATATTCTGAAAGAGAGAAACCACATGCACATAACTTTTATTGCACTGTATTGTTATAATTGTTCCATTTTATTATTAGTTGTTGTTAATCTCTTACTGTGCTTAATTTATAAATTAAACTTTATTATAGGTATGTATTTTTAAGGAAAAAACATAGTATAAATAGGGTTTGGTAGTATCTGTGGTTTCAGGCATCCACTGGGAGTCTAGGAGCATATACCCCGTGGATAAGGGGTGGACCACTTACACTGTGAGTACTTCATGAAAATCTAGATAACTGTCTGATTCTTCTGGGCCTATGTCCACCTGGCTCTACATTTTTATAATGAAAAAGCAGACCAGGGACTTCCCTGGTGGTGCAGTGGTTACCGCCTGCCAATGCAAGGGACATGGGTTTGAGCTCTGGTCCGGGAAGATCCCACATGCACGGAGCAACTAAGGCAGTGCGCCACAACTACTGAGCCTGCGCTCTAGAGCCCGCGAGCCACAACTACTGAGCCCGTGTGTCACAACTGCTGAAGCCCGTGCGCCTAGAGCCCATGTTCCGCAACAAGAGAAGGCACCGCAATGAGAAGCCCGTGCACCACAACGAAGAGTAGCCCCCACTCGCGGCAACTAGAGAAAGCCTGTGCGCATCAAAGAAGTCCAAACGCAGGCAAAAAAAAAAAGCAGAGCAAAGTCTCAACTATGTTGTATGTAACAGAGGTGCCACCTTCTCTAAGCTTGTGAATGCTTTTCTGATTTACACGTTTCCTGATAGGTAAGAAAACAATGTGGTTTTTTTGTTTTTCGTTTTTTTAAATTTATTTTTGGCTGCATTAGGTCTTTGATGCTGCATGTGGGCTTCCTCTAGTTGCAGAGAGCGGGGGCTAATCTTCGTTGTGGTGCACAGGCTTCTCATTGCGGTGGCTTCTCTTGTCAAGGAGCACAGGCTCTAGGTGCACAGGCTTCAGTAGTTGTGGCACACAGGCTTAGTTGCTCTGCGGCATGTGGGATCTTCCCAGGCCAGGGCTCAAACCCGTGTCCCCTGCATTGGCAGGAGGATTCTTAACCACTGCGCCACCAGGGAAGCCCAATGATGTGGTTTTAAAGGGCAATTATGTATAAGACTAAATAGGAAATGTAGGAAAATTAAATAATCAAACTTACAAAGTTAATTATATCAGTAACCAACCCTATTAACTTTTAAATAATATTTAAACACAAATGTTTCATCTAAAAGTCCTGCCAGGCACTTTAATTTTCTTTCCAGGAAGGATTTGAGGTGGCTTCTAAGAATACATAAAATAAGTAAAGTAGAGCAAGGTAAATCAAACCTTCAACTTTCTCATCAATAAAATAAGGATATTATTGGGAATTCCCTGGCAGTCCAATGGTTAGGACTCCACGCTTCCACTGCACGGGGCACGGGTTCGATCCCTGGCTGGGGAACTAAGATCCTGCATCCCACATGGCTCGGCCAAAGGAAAAAAAAATCAAATATTGATTGTCGCAGTCAAACAAGGCTCTTAAAAAAAATAAGGCTATTATTACCATTTTATAAAACTATTTGTTTTCTAAAAGATACCATGTGACCGAGAAGGGACTTAATAACTATAAGTTCCCCACCCCAATACCCTTCTTACCCTAGACTATGCTCAAATCGATTGTGTGAAGCTCCTGGAAAAACATAGTAACCGCCTCCCAACTGCTTAATATATCGCAGGCGCTGAAATTGAGGTGTGTCGATGATTCGGATGAGAAGAGGGTGAAATTCAATGTGACCATGGATAGGATCATTAATCACCTAGAAAATTATAAATTAATGTGAATAACAATACATAACACCATCTAAAATTTTTGTCCAGTCATTCCTATCTACAGTGCAAAGTCAAAGCTATTCATTTTTAAGTAAGAATAATACTAAGGGAAATGACAAGTTATGAATATCTTTACCTTATTTAGGTATCACTACCAGACAAAGCAAGTATATTGGACCTGATGGATTCTAATAATGGATTAATGGATTCTAATAACAGAAGGGTAAAGATTTCAATCTTTCTTTTATGTATATGATTTCATTAGCCTTTAGTAAGTTAGTCTGGTATTCAAGTTAAACATACTCATTTAACACACTCATTCAGATCACATACACTATTTTACCACAGGCACTGTGTCTAATTTTTTTGTAAATGTATCTACCCATAACTATAATCCTTCATAAAAAAAAAAAAACCTCCTACCATGTAGTAAACAATCATAGGCAGGAAGTACTATAAAATTCTACAGCACTTAATGTCTCTAAGAAGTACTTACTTACACTTAGTAAACATACATTTCATAATTATTCATTACTCTAAGCTTAAGCAGGGGCTTCAAATATGGGTGAAGATCTTTTTTTTTTTTGCGGTACGCGGGCCTCTCACTGTTGTGGCCTCTCCCGTTGCGGAGCACAGGCTCCAGACGTGCAGGCTCAGCGGCCATGGCTCACGGGCCCAGCCGCTCTGCGACATGTGGGATCTTCCCGGACCGGGTCACGAACCCGTGTCCCCTGCATCGGCAGGCGGACTCTCAACCACTGCGCCACCAGGGAAGCCCTATGGGTGAAGATTTAATGCTCCTCTATGTTTCTTTAAATAAAGATAACATCTTTCTTAATTGTCCATAACTGTCTTTTAAAAAGAATGTTTCAGAATAAAAAAAGAAACATGATAAATGATCTAATCCATGATTTTCAAACTGCTTCAAATGGTTCCATGAAGTTCCTAAAAAATGTATGGAATTCTGGGAGGTGAAGGGCCTTGTCTGCCTCATTTACTGCCATATTCTCAGAACCCATCAAACAGCACAGTTCCTGGCACAGAGTAGGAACTCAGACACATTTTGAATGACTACTGTTGAAACATTATTGCAAAGTAATACATGTTAACAAGCTATTATAGTTACAGTGTACCAAGTATATCTTTAATAATACACCAAGAATGATGTCAAAGTATCTCAGGAATAGAAGGATGTTGTAATTCAACCCTGTGAATGTCCTTATCAGAGAAGAAAAAGTTGCACAATTTTTAAATATATGAAAATCATATATTGGTCTATTATTTCTCCCTTATACAAGATCAATGTAACCACGAAACAAATGAGAATCTATCTTTTAAATTAATTAATTAATTTATTTATTTTTGGCTGTGTTGGGTTTTAGTTGCTACACGTGGGCTTTCTCTAGTTGTGCCAAGTGTGAGCTACTCTTCGTTGCAGTACATGGGCTTCTCATTGCGGTGGCTTCTCTTGCTGTGAAGCACGGGCTCTAGGCACGTGAGCTTCAGTAGTTGTGGCACGCAGGCTCAGTAGTTGTGGCTCGTGGGCTCTGGAGCGCAGGCTCAGTAGTTGTGGTGCACAGGCTTAGTTGCTCCGCAGCATGTGGGATCTTCCCAGACCAGGGCTTGAACCCGTGTTCCCTGTATTGGCAGGCAGATTCTTAACCACTGCGCCACCAGGGAAGTCCCAAGAATCTATTTTATTTTGAAAAATTATGAAAGAAAAGTCCTATAATCTACTTTTAATCCATTTAAAGATCTAAAAGACTTCACTGTCAATTTCTCAATGGTTAATAACTGTTTTTAAAAGACCTCAATGAAAATTATTTTTAACTTAGTATCATAACACACACTCTCCTTTCAGGTCAAAATGCATCATGAACAGTTTCTCATGTTTTTACAAATCTTAATAATTATCACTGTAATGGCTCTATTTCACTGAGGAACCAACATTTTTAAACCACTCCCCTAACACTGGGCTTTGCGAAACTAGAAATTCTATTTAGTCAATTTCAAATTCCCTTTGCAACCCTTAGTGTGTACATGTGATATTAAAATGTTTTGATCACTTTTTTAAATTAATTTTTATTGGGGTATAGTTGATTTACAACGTTGTGTTCGTTTCTGCTGTATAGCAAAGTGAATCAGTTATACATATATCCACTCTTTTTTAGATTCTATTCCCACATAGGTCATTACAGAGTACTGAGTAGAGCTCTGATCATTGTATATAATCTGTTATTTTTGTTCCTGCAGTATTTTTTTGAGGTATAGTTGACTTAAATATTATATTAGTTTCAGGTTACAACATAGTGATTCAAAATTTTTATAGAATATACTCCACTTACAGTTTTATAATATACTGGCTATATTCCCTGTGCCATACAGTATATCCTTGTAGCTTATTTTATACATAGTAGTTTGTACCTCTCAATCCCCTACTTCTATTTTGCCCCTCCCTCTTCCCTCTCCTAATTGCTAACCCCTCATTTGTTCTCTATTATTCTTGAGTTTTTTTCTGTTTTGCTATATTCATTTGTTTCATTTTTTAGATTCCACACATAAGTGATAACATACAGTATTTGTCTTTCTCTGACTTATTTCACTAGGAGTAATACCCTCCAAGTCCATCCATGTTGTTGCAAATAGCAAAATTTCACTCTTTCTTTATGGCTGAGTACTATTCCATTGCATATATATATCTTCTTTATCCATTCATCTGTTGATGGACACTTAGATTGCTTCCATATCTTGGCAATTGTAAATAATGCTGCTATGAATATTGCGATACATGTATCTTTTCAAATTAGCATTTGTGTTTTCTTCAGATATATGCCTAGGAGTGGAACTGCTAGATCATATGGTAGTTCTATTTCCAGTTTTTTGAGGAATCTCCATACTGTTTTACACAGTGGCTATACCAATTTCCATTCCTACCAAGGGTGTACAAGGGTTCCCTTTTCTCCACACCCTTACCAACATTTGTTATTTGTGGGCTTTTTGATGATAGCCATTATGACAGGTGTGAGATGATATCTCACTGTGGTTTTGATTTGCATTTTTCTGATAATTAGTGACGTTTAGCATCTTTTCATCTGCCTGTTGGCCATCATGTATGTCTTCTTTGGAAAAACGTCTATTCAGGTCTTCTGTCCATTTTCCTTCTACTAATTTTGGGTTCTGTTTGTTCTTCTTTATCTAGTTCCTTTAGATGTAAGGTTAGCTTATTTGAGATTGTTCTTTTTCCTGAGGTAGGTTTTTATTGCTATAAGGGTCCCTCTTAGAACTGCTTTTGCTGCATCCCTTAGATTTTGGATTGCTGTGTTTTCATTTTCACTTGTCTCCAAGTTTTTTTGATATTTTCCTTGATTTTTTTCAGTGATCCATTCGTTATTTAGTAGCATGTCTAGCCTCCACAGGTTTGTGTTTTTTGCAGTTTTTTTCTTGTAAGTTGATTTCTAGTCTCATAGCATTGTGGTCGGAAAAGATGCTTGACATGATTTCAATTTTCTTAAGTTTACTGAGACTTGTTTTGTGGCCTAGAACGTGATCTATCCTGGAGAGTGTTTCATGTGCACTTGAAAAGAATGTGTATTCTGGGACCTCCCTGGAGGCCCAGTGGTTAAGACTCTGAGCTTCTACTGCAGGGGGTGCGGGTTCAATCCCTGGCCAGGGAAATAAGATCCCACATGACACACGGCATGGCCAAAAAAAAAAAAATGTGTATTCTGCTGCTTTTGGATGGAATATTCTCTATATATCTGTTACATTCATTTGGTATAATATGTCATTTAACGCCTGTGTTTCCTAATTGATTTTCTGTCTGGATGATCTGTCCATTGGTGTAAGTGGGGTGTTAAAGTTCCTTACTATTATTGTGTCAATTTCTCCCTTTATGTCTGTCAATATTTCCTTTATGTATTTAGGTGCTCCTATGTTGGGTGCATATATATTTACAGTTGTTATATAACTTCTTCTTGGAGTGATCCCTTGGTCATTATGTAGTGTCCTTCTTTGTCTCTTGTAACAGTCTTTGTTTTAAAGTTTATTTTGTCTAAGTTTTTGTTACCCCGGCTTTCTTTTGCTTTTGCTTTTTTAATATTTATTTGGCTGCACTGGGTCTTAGTTGTGGCACACGGGATCTTCGTCATGGCACACAGGATCTTTAGTTGCGGCATGCAGGATCTTTTAGTTGTTACATGCATACCCCAATTTTCTTTCGATTTCTATTTGCATGGAATATCTTTTTCCATTCTCTCACTTTATCTGTTTCTTTAGGTCTGAAGTGAGTCTCTTGTAGACAGTCTATATAAGGGTCTTGTTTTTGTACCCATTCATCCACTCCATGTCTTTTGATTGGAGCATTTGGCCCATTTACATTTAAAGTAATTATTGATAGGTATGTACTTATTGCCATTTTGTTAACTGTTTGGGGGTTGTTTTTGTAGTTCTTTTTTGTTCCTTTCTTCTTCCTTTGTTCTCCTCCCTTGTGATTTGATAACTATCTTTAGCGTTATGTTTGCATTCCTTTCTCTTTTTTGTGTATGTATCTGTTATAGGTTTTTAGTTTGTGCTTACCAGGTTTATATATAGCAATCTATATATATAAATGATTATTTTAAGTTGCTGATCTCTTAATCTCAAATGCCTTTTAACAACCTTACATTTTTACTCCCCTCCTGCCATGAGTCCTGTTTTTAGTGTCATATTTTACATCTTTTTGTTTTGTGTATCCCTTAACTACTTACTGCAGATACAGATGATTTTACTTTTGCCTGTTAACCTTCCTCCTAGTTTTGTAGGTGGTTGATTGAATACCTTCACTGTATATTTGCCTTTACTAATGAGCTTTTTACTTTCATAATTTTCATGTTTCTAGTTGTGGCCTTTTCTTTTTTGCTTAGAGAAGTGCCTTTAGCATTTCTTGTAAAGCTGGCTGTGGTGATGAACTTATTTAGGTTTTGCTTATCTATAAAACTTGATTTCTCTATCAAATCTTACTGAGAACCTTGCCAGGTAGGTTCTTGGTTCTTGATATTCTACCACTCTCTTCTGGCCTGCAGTTTCTGCTAATAAGTCAGCTAATAGTCGACGGGAGTTCCTGCATACATAACTTGTTGCTTGTGCCTTGCTGCTTTTAATATTCTCTCTTAGTCTACTGTTGATTCCTTCTAGTGTATTTTTCATTTCAGTTATGGTATTCCTCATCCCTGCTTGGTTCTTCTCCATATTTTCTAACTCTTTGTTAAAAATTTCTAACATCTCGCTCTGTGAATCCATTCTTCTCCTGAGTTCTTTGATCTTATTTACTATCATTACCTTGAACTCTTTATCAGCTAGATTGTCTATCTCCACTTCACTTAGTTCTTTTGAGGTTTTATTTTGTTCAAATAAAATAAACATATTTTATTTAGTTTGGAACATATTCCTCTATTGTCTCATTTTGCCTAAATTGCTGTTTTTATTTCTATGTATCTGATATGTTGGTTATGTTTCCTGACCTTGAAGAAGTGGCCTTTTGTGGGAGACGTCCTATGTGTCCCAGCAGCACACTCCCCTCTGGTCACTAGGGTTATATGTTCTAGGGATGCCCCCAGTGTGAGCTGCATGGGTCCTTCTGTTGTGGTGGGCTGACTACTGTGGGTGGTCTGATAAGCATGGCTGGCACCCCAATTTGCTTGGTTGCCAGGCCCTACCTTGTGTGGAGGCTGCTAGCCACTGGTTGGCAGGGCCGGGTCACAAGGTGGCTGGCTGCAGAACCCCAGGGGATCCTGGAGCTAATGCTGGCTCACTGGTGGGCAGAGCCAGGTTCTGAGATGAGTGGTTGTGAGGCTGAGGTTCCTGAATCTGATGTTGGCCTGCTGGTGGGTGGGGCCAGTTCTTAACACTGCTGGTTGTGAGTTCCAGGGTGTCCCAAAGCTGGTGCTAGCCTGCTGGTGAGTGGGGATAAATTCCAGGGCAGCTGGCTGAGGAGTCCAAAGTACCTCAGAGCTGGTGTTGGCTTGCTAATGGGTGGGTCCAGGGGCTGGGGCGTCACAGGGCTGTTGTCAGCCTGCTGGTGGGCCCAGGGTGGGTCCTAGGCTACTGCCAGCTCACTGGTGGGTGGAGCTGGTCCCGAGGTCTCTGGATGCAGGGCCCTGGGGGTCCCGAAGCTGACAGTCTGCTGATGGGTGGGCCTGGATCCCAGGGCTGCTGACAGAGGCACCCAAGGTGCCCCAGAGCTGGAGCTGGCCTACTGGTGGGCAGGGTTCGGAGGTAGGGCCCCAGGACTGCTGCTGGACTGCTGATGTGTTGGTTGGGTCCTGACAGGGCAGGCTGTGGGGCTGCAGTGGTCCTGGGGCCCGTGTCTGCCCTCTGGTGGGCAGGATCGGGGTCTAGGAGCTCCTGGGACTGGTGCCCACCCACTGGTGGGTAAAACTGGGTCCTGGGGCTAGTGCTGGCCCAATGGCGGGGGCACAGCTGGATTCTGGGGTCTCTGGCTGCAGGACCCAGGGGTCCCAGAGCTGGTGTCAGACCACTGGGGGGGTGGGGCTGGTTCCTGACACAGCTGGCTGTAGGATCGGGGCTGTCCTGAAGCTTGTGTCAGCCCACTGGTGAGCGGGGCCAGATCCTTGGGTGCCTGGCTAAGGTGCCCAGGGTGTCTCAGAGCTGGTGTCTCCCAGTGTTATTTAATATAATCTACTCCTTCTATAGTCACATGGTCCACTTACTTATCACTTTTAAAGGTATATGATATTCTGTTGTGTTACTAGCCAAGCAGGATGAAACAATTCTATTGCCTTCTGTATATGCCAACCACTGAGGATGAGGGATGAATAATTACCATTCCTGCCCCCAGGAAAAATAATAGAATCTATTTGTAGAGTAGTGGGGAAAGAGAATGGGGAAAAAGAAACAAAAGAAGGAGTGGTCAGTTCTACCCTGAAGAAAGGGGAACAGGAACCCTCAGAAGAAGATTCAGAGGTGGTGATTCTATAATTTCACACATATTAGGTAGACATTTCACTGTTTTAAAATTCTGTTTTAAAAAGACCAGGGACTTTCCTGGTCGTCCAGTGGTTAGGACTCTGCGCTTCCACTGTGGGGAGGGCACGGGTTAGATCCCTGATCAGGGAACTAGGATCCCCAAAGCCACACAGCATGGCCAAAAAAAAAAAAAAAAAAATCACCAATACATTTGACAAATTAGTGCCTACTATGTCAAACACTGCACTTCATCCTCACTATTATGCAATTCCTGGTTTCAGAGGCCAATTGAACTAAATTTAGCATGAAGAAAACTAAGCCAAGAATAAGAGGTTATAGTCTTGGGTTAGGCAATGGTTTCTTAGATATGACACCAAATGCATAAGAGACAAAAGCAAAAATAGATACACTGGACTATATCAAAATTTAAAATTTTTGTGCTCCAAAGAACACCATCAAGAAACTAAAAAGAGGGGACTTCCCTGGTGGGATGGTGGTTGAGAATCCGCCTGCCAATGCAGGGGACACGGGTTCGATCCCTGGTCTGGGAGGATCCCACATTCTGTGGAGCAACTAAGCCCGTGTGCCACAACTACTGAGCCTGTGCTCTAGAGCCTGTGCTCTGCAATGAAAAGCCCATGCACTACAATGAGGAGAAGCCCCTGCTCACCGAAACTAGAGAAAGCCTGCACACAGCAACGAAGACCCAATGCAGCCAAAAATAAATAAATAAATACATTTACAAAGAAGCAATACTGATTAAAAAAACAAAACTAAACTAAACTAAAAATATAGGGAATTCCCTGGTGGTCCAGGTCCAGTGGTCCAGTCCTAACTCTGCACTTCCACTGCTGGGAGCCCAGGTTCAATCCCTGGTCAGGGAACTAAGAGCCCGCAAGCCTCATGATGTGGTCTAAATAAATAAATAAAAAGACAGTAAAAAGATAATCCAGAGGATGGGAGAAAATATTTGCATATTATATATTTAATAAGGGAATTGTATCCTGAATATATAAAGAACTGTTACAATTTAAATTAGATTGTGGTGATGACTGAACAACCTTGTGAACTTTCTAAAAAACACTGACTTGTATATTTAAATTGAGTGAATAAAAGAATATATCTGTGTGTAACTGAGTCACTTTGCTGTACAGCAGAGATTGGCACAACATTGTAAATCAACTACACTTCAATAAAAAATAAAATAAAATAAAATGAATGAATTGCAAGGTACGTGAATTATATCTCACTAAAGCTGTTTTTATTTTTTAAAAAAAAAGGGTTAAAAAAGGTAACTAACACACCATTGTAAAGCAATTATACTCCAATAAAGATGTTAAAAAAAAAGGTAGATGCCAAATTAGGGTAGGAATTAATTCTTTGTTCAACTGTACTGCTGATGAAGCTAAGGTCAAAAAAGGTATCAATTTCATTACTAGACAGTGACTCACCGACTCAAGTACTTAGTAGCTTTAAGATCTATTTTCAATGACTATAGTTTACATATGAGGTTAAACAATTTTGTTTTTAATGAAAAATAGAAAAAATAAATAAAAGGGGGCAAATGAAACTACTGACTGCCTTGAAAATTACTTCAAAAGGATTTTTTGTTGCAAACTGTGAAAATGTGACCTCAGAGATTATCTGAGAGGATCTCAACTAATGAAGAAAACTCATCTTATCTCTGTCCTGCCTGATGAGAACACCCATGCTCCTGCTATTGAGAAAGGACAAAAAAGAATGCAGGACAGCAACTGTCTCCCAATTGCAGGACAAAATATTTAGATATCACCTTTGGTAAGTGATTCTTCTATTTACTTCTTCGTAAAAATGAAGTATTTTAATATTAGGTAACATCTTCAAAAAGGGCTGCGATTTGATCATTCCTCAAATAACAGATTTGCTCTAAGAACAACTACTTTGTCTGTAAAAGAAGATTCTTGTAGAATTGAACCAAACACACTTATTAAATATCTTCAAACACGATTTTCAATGAAAAATAAGCAGACTAACTTGTAACAGTAAAATTGAAATTCATGTGCTCATAGGATCTGAGACAACTCAATACATAAAACACCTCTGATGAAAAGTGCAAAAGATGACTGTGTAAAAGGGGAATGAGACCCCATCCCCTCTTCCAGGTCTGAAACTAAGTTTTCTTACCCTATAGATGTCAAAAGCATAAACAATGTGGTACATTTCCTGTCACCAACCAACCAAGAAACATTTCTTTAATTACGGTATTAGAACCATCCTGAAGAGCTTGTGAAAAATGCACATTCTGGGTCTCTACTGTAAGTTCCCAGAATCAGAATTTCTGAGATGGGAGCGAGGCAGTTGACTGCTGGTTAAAATGATTCTTGGGACACTGAGTGTGAAAAACAGGGCTTTTGAAATGTCTGGAAGGGGATGGGGGATAAGAAATAAACAGTTATTGATAGATCAAATTTTAGGCATATATCTGTTCTTTGGTCTACTGTTTGACAAAAAATTTCACCAAAACTGATCAGTAATTTTAATTTAAAAGTTATTCTATGACTAAGGGGTAACTAGGGCTATATGTGTTGATATGGATAGTTCTCAAAAATATAACATTATATGAAAGCTTAGAAGGTTACTTCTAATAAAATGAAATTCCATTTATAAATGTTTAAAAAATATGTAAAACAATACTATACCCTGTTTATGGCTATACATACATATGTAGTAAAAATCTAAAACAACATTCAAGAAAATGATTAAACACTTGGGGAAAAAAGGATGGAAACAGAATTCAAGAGGGGTACAAACGAGGCCTTCTACTGTTTCTAATATTTTGTTCTAAAAATAATAGATCGGAAGCAAATTAGGCAAAATGTTAAGATTTGACAAGCTGGGCTATCTATGCTTTTCTGTGTGCTTAAGATATTTTAGTTTTTCTCGTGGCTATTTTAGAAAATGCAGAAAGTTTAGGAAAGTAAAAACCCATTACTCACAATCCCGTTACTGAAAAGAGATTTCTTTCCATTCTTTTAAAAATGAATTCTACATAATTGAGTTATATCACTTTATATTAAAAAAATAATAAACTCAGATTCCTCTTACCTTCATTGTATAAACATGAGTTTGATCCAGTTGTTGGATATTATTAAGCAGCTTTATTCTCTTCCCATAGGAACTAAAATTATAACAGGATAAGCAAATCTATCATTATTTGCTAAATAATAATCCCTGGAGTATATAATACTATATAATCAACTGTAGGTTGTTAGAATAGAAGTCAGATTAAAAGGAACAGTTAATAATTCAAACATAGTCCTATTAGAAACCCTCTCCCTTCCTTTGCTTCTAAGACATGAGACTCTTCTGCCCTCAATCCTCTTCTCTCTTGGTAAATTCAGACTTCAACACCTCTCATGCCTGTATCACTGAATGCTCAATTTACACTTCAAACTTATTTTAACCTAATTGAGGCCAACATCTACCCTCATGTTCCTAAATTTGCATGGCTCACGTAAGCGAAATCTCAAGATAGGTAAGTCCCTTTGAAGTAGAGCACAGTGATAATGAAAAAGGTTTTTGGAATCAGGCAGAACTGACTCACATCTGCACGTGGAATCTATATGATCTTGGAAAAGTTACTTAACCTTTTTTGGTACACTGACGTTCTCATCTATAGCACAGAGATAATACTATCTCCCTCACAGGGCTGGAGAGGGATTAAACAGTGTGTCCGGCACTGAGGATACAAAAGACTCAGTTCCTGCCCTCAAGAACTATAGGAGAATTTTAACTATGATTACAGATGTTATAGAAATTATTATTGATGTTAAATTCAATATTTATCCCATCAGCAGTGTTTTAAGTACAAGAATCTAGGAGTTTATTAGTATAACCAAGTGGTGAGTATGTGAACAAAGTTATCTAACTAAACTGGGCAAAGATGTTACATATAGGAAGACTACATTTGTTTGACAAACTGAGCCTTTGTCATATCAAAATAACTTTCAAAGTGAAATAATTATTGCTTACATCAACTAAGAAATAGTCACATCAAATGCAAATGTCTAGAATACAATGAAAGGAAACGCAGGACAATATAAGACTTCTTGGCAGGGGTGGCTGTCAGTCACGTGATCAGTCCATGAATGGATTTTTAAAACTCTTTATAGTGATGAGTTGCAAAGTTCCAAGTTTGACTTATGAGCATCAGGTATGAATTATGCATGAATCAAGTATATATGGTTTTAGCTTCATTTATACCTATTGTCCTCTATTAGTAATTACTCATAATGCTCCAGTCTTGAGAAAGAATTTAATAGGAATTAAACAACTCAAAATCCTATAATTCACTTTCTTGCTCCATTTACACTTACTAATTGGTCTAGGCATGTTAGCCTGGTACCTGGCTGAAGCAGGAGGCAAGGGGTTAGCCTTTATCAATCCTTTAGCTAATTAGACTGAAATGTAAATCTTTTGCTAAAAGTCCTAGATAGACTTGGAGCCAGAAGTACTACAATTGACCTCTATGTTGTCCCCCGAGACCCACAGTAACTACAGAATCTAAGAATGATTTTTTTGGAATGTACAGAAGCATCATTACAGCTGATAAACCATTAAAGCAGCACAGCTTGTGCTTTACTATTCCCCTACCCTCATCAGTTTGAAATAACAAGCATAGGGAAAGGCCAGGCTCCAAGAAGTACTTTAAGGCAGAGCTGTAACTGACACAGGTTAGGTATAGTTGCACAGTGGAGCATAACCAGGAATCACAGCACAAAATAATACCAAACCTAAACCAACCTCACAGCCCAGTCTTTTCCTCAACTGATACTCAGTATTCATCACTTAATTAGAACTCAAAAAGAAACTACTGTATTCATAAAGAAATCACATGGGGGGGTGGGCAAAATGGGTGAAGGGGCTTCAAGAGGTACAAACTTCCAGTTATAAAATAAATAAGTCATGGGAATGTAATGTACTCCATGATGACTGTAGTCAATAATGTTGTAGTGCATGTTTAAAGTTGCCAAGTGATGGTATACAATTTATGTTTTAAGCAGGGCAAGAAAATTTAAGCATAACATGTTCCCTGCTTGTACTGGGCCCTCCCTAATGTGCAATGTGCATTATACATTAACCAGACCTCCTCAAAGTTGGGAATGCCTGCTCAACTGTAAAAAACAATGCTTTTTTCCTTCTTCTGATGCCAACAATGTAACTCCTTAGAAGATTAATTTTTCCTTTCCTAATCCTGTAAGGGATCATGGTGACATACTGTGCCTATGTGCAGATCTGGACTATGTATCTTTGGCGAACTTTACATAAAATGTCAGTGTGTCACTTTGATGTACAATCTGTTTTCTCGAAAATGTATATGACTGTTCCTTTGACTTCTAACAGGCAGAAGAGTCCTCAGAGTTTTCTAAAAGACTGTCTCTTGGGTTATAATCCTCAGGTTGGCTTGAATAAAACTCTCTATTTCTCCTTTAGATCGAATATTGATTAATTTTTTGTTGACCCAAGAGAGTAAATCTTTTTTTTGTTGTTTTTTGTTTTGTTTTGTTTTTTTGCACAGCTTGCAGGATCTTAGTTTCCTGATCAGGGATCGAACCCTCACCCTTGGCAGTGAAAGCACAGACTCCTAACCACTGGACTGCCAGGGAATTCCGAAGAGAGTAAATCTTAAAAGTCCTCATCACAAGAAAAAAAATTTCTTTGTAATTTTGTATGGTGACAGAGGGTAATCACTTCGCAATATATACGAACATTGAATCATTACATTGTACACCTGAAACTAATATAATATTATATGTCAATTATACCTCAATAAAAATATTTAATTTTTTAAAAAAAAATCACTGATTAAAGTATATTTAAAAAGCCACCCTAAACCTGGAGGTGTTTTTGTTTTGGCAAAGGCTATGGCAAAGTAAATACTTTAAACAAAGATTTGGGCCAGAATAGTTGGACTACAATAAGATTTTATTTCCATATTTCATCATTTCTGAAATCTACTGTTTCTTACAACTGATGTGTACATTTAATATGACAATATTTCTTATTTTTTTAGAAAAATCTTTTACCATCATCAGTTAATCATGAAACTGAGGAAATACAGGAGTACTTGTCTAAACTGGATTCCCCCTAGAAAGCAGAGTGTAGGACAAGAGCGTGCATACAGTTAATTTATTTTGGATGTGAATCCTGGGATATGGAGTGGAGGGCTAGAAAAGGTGAAACAGGAAACGAGGGGAAAATAATGCAAGGGTACATTAATAAGTTGGTTGCATTGGACCACTGTGAACAACTTCAACGGACCCCACTGAAATCCTCAAAGGCAGCTCTGTCCAGGAGAACTTTGTCATGATGGAAATATTCTATATCTGCCCTGTTCAGCACAGTAGCCACCAGCCATAAGTGGCTACTGAGCACCCGAATTATGGATAGTATAACTGAGAAATTAAAATGTTCACTTCATTTAATTTTAATTAATTTTAACACATAGGTAGTGGCTGCTGCATAGGAAAACACAGCTCTAAGGGATACTGCAGAATCCACCTCAGAGTTAAGAGGTGGGCACAAAAAGACATGACGTATAGTGTTCCTTTTGGAATTTTTACTGTTTTGTTAACTCATGTGTCCCAAGTTCCTGGAAGAATGCCTAACGCATAATGAGCCCTCCATAAATATTTGTTGAATAAATCAACAGCATTTGGGTCCACAAAGTATATGGTTCCCTTTAAAAGCAAAACTCTATTAGAAAAAAATTCCATTCAGTTCAAACAATAAGCTACTATTATACATAAGAAATAGGTAGTAAGCGGGACTTTGGGGGGACAGAGGGGGCTGATACATAATTATGAAAGAGGCAAGATTAGGTTCCCAAGGATTCTGACCCAAAGGAGGCGCATTAAAAGTCAGTAAAATGTTCTAAAGTAATCTTTCCCTCAATCTACTTGCATTATCAATTACTAAACAACAGTGCATGAAGTAATTCAGTATAATCTTTTGTTCTGATTCTTTGGTTACTGTTTCCACAAACAACACTTAGCTAAGTGGAATTCCAGAAGAAAAGACCACATTTTACCACTGTTGCCAATTCCCTAATAGAAACAAAGTCTCTACTTTAAGGAAGGTTTAAATATTGATTGGATCTTCAACTGAGATATTTAAAGTGGACTTACACAAATCTAGACCCTAGAATCTCCAGTCATATATAGGGATCTCAACCTACATATATAATTTATGAAGGGCTTAACATGTGCTAATCACTCTACATACATTGTCTCATTATTATTATCCATTTCACAGGTGCAGAAAATGAAGGGTTAAATAAATTGTCCCAAATCATATATCTGAAAAGTGCCAAACTACTTTGGATAGTGTCTTTAAATCTAATACCAGGGAAGCATTCCAGCCTTAAGTAGCTCTAGAAAGACCTAGAAATATACTCAAGATAGGGTTGTAGCCTTGATTTTTCTTGCCAACATTTTTTTCCTATCAATTCTTCTACATTTTCTGGAGTGTATAATTCAATTATTCTGAACTTGAGAGTAAAAAGTTGGTCACTACAAACTTCATGAAGGCTTATTAGCAAAATTTTTAAAAACAGGAATCATTAGTAATATTTAACATAGGATTTGCACAGCAAAAACAAACAAAAACAACTCTTAGACAGCAGGTGTGGTATTCTGTTTTAAAACCTGTGCAGATTTAAAATGAGGACACTTAATATCAGCAATCTTGGGCTTTGTCTCTTCAGTGTGAATAAAAAGGTCTTAAGTATGCTTGGCTACAATGTGAATTTTTTCATTCTTACCTTATTCCAAGGTCTTCAAGAAGAGACTCATCAAGAAAGGGCAGTATTGAACCTGTGATTTTCTTCTCTATGGAAGAAAAAGGAGGAAAAAAATGAATGATTTCAATATTCACAGCACATGCTTTTGATTTCTTTCAATTTGGATCCACCAGAATTTACTCAGATCAACATTTTTTTGAGCACCCAGTACTGGCAACGAACTGTGCCAAGTACCACATTTTTGACTGCTACTTGGAAAGTCTTAATTTTATTTATTTTTAATTTCTTTTTTAAAATAAATTTATTTATTTTTGGCTGCATTGGGTCTTCGTTGCTGTGCACGGGCTTCCTCTAGTTGCGGTGAGTGCTGGCTACTCTTTGTTGTGGTGCAAGGGCTTCTCATTGGGGTGGCTTCTCTTGTTGTGGAGCACGGGCTCTAGGTGCGCGGGCTTCAGTAGTTGTGGCACGCGGGCTTCAGTAGTTGTGGCACGTGGGCTCAGTAGTTGTGGCTCGCAGGCTCTAGAGCACAGGCTCAGTAGTTGTGGCATATGGGCTTAGCTGCTCCGCGGCATGTGGTATCTTCCCGGACCAGGGCTCAAAGCTGTGTCCCCTGCATTGGCAGGAGGATTCTTAACTACTGCGCCCCAGGGAAGCCCGGAAAGTCTTAATTTTAATTTGATAACTATACCAAGAGGATTTTTTTGATAAACCAGGTAAAATTTTTAAAATTATTTGAGTAAATTATTTGTAAGGAAGTCCAGCTGCAAAACTGGCAGCTTCCTCCTGAAACAGGTGAGGTTTGGGGTGGGGCGGGGAAAGAAATGTCAGTCTATTGTTAGAATAGTCAGGTCAAAACCATAGCCTGAGGGATGCTCCACAAGTTGACTTAGTTCTGAAACCTCCAAAGAAAGCACACAATCTGTTTAGTAAGGCTTATATACATTAAATATATATATATATGTATTTATTTATTTATTTTGGCTGTGTTGGGTCTTCGTTGCTGCACGTGGGCTTTCTCTAGTTGTGTTGAGCAGGGGCTACTCTTCGTAGTGGTGTGTGGGCTTCTCATTGCAGTGTCTTCCCTTGTTGCAGGGCACGGGCTGTAGGCACACGGGCTCAGTAGTTGTGGCTCGCAGGCTCTAGAGCGCAGGCTCCGTAGCTGTGGTTCACAGGCTTAGTTGCTCCAGGGATGTGGGGTCTTCCCGGACCAGGGCTCAGATCCGCGTCCCCTGCATTGGCAGGCGGATTCTTAACCACTGTGCCACCAGGGAAGTCCCACATGGTTTATTTTTCTTTATCTTTCTATATAGTTAATTCCAGACCTTCCTGACCTCAGATTCCAGAACACTGGACTATTTTCAAACAAACAAAAGTCTTTCTAAAGGTAACAAGAGAAAATGAGGATGTAATTTTCCAGAAAGAAAAAAACATTTAAATGAAAATGGCATTTTGGGGGGTGTTTTTCAAGCATAAAAAATATTCAATATAAAAAATCCAAACAATATAAAGTATAAAATATCAACTTACTCATATTCTCCTAGTAATCATTAATATTTTAGATAACAAAATTCAAGACATTTACCTTTGCAATTATGTAATTTTACACAAATGAAATTATGTTGTTTATAATCTATTTTTCCCAACTAATAGGTCATAAAGATCTTTCTTGTCAATTATTAACAATTATTAATGATGTAGTTTCATCATTTTTAATGGTTGTCTTTTATTCCACAATACAGATGTACCATAACACATTTAACCAATTTCTCCTGAACCTTATGCTCCTCACCACTAAAATGATATAACTGAACCTATGTCACAGAGTTATTGTAAAGATTTTATAAGATGAAACATGAAGTGCAGAGAATAGTACTTCACACAAAGTAAATGCTCCATAAATTGTTAATCATCAATATTACTTACTATTATTATCAATGGATATTTAGATCATTTCTACTTTTTTGCTATTTATAACTAGTGGTTAGAAGAATAATCTTGAATATATTTCTTTGGACAGTGTACAAATGTTTCTGTAAACTCCTACAAGTGAAATTTTCTGTAAGTAAAAAGGTATTCCCAAACTGTCCAGGGTTAAGCAAATTGATACTTCCATCAACTTTATTGGATTACCAATCTTTAAATATTTTTCTATCTAAATTTTAAAATCAGTGTTTTTAAAATTACTGTTAAGACTGAATGTTTTTTTCTGTTTTTACTGGCTGCTTGTCAATTGTTCTTGTGTTTTGCTCATTTTCCTACTGGGGTGTTTTTTTCCTGGTTCTTAGTTGACTTTATAACTTTGGTTATGTTCTCCATTTTTTTTCTTTTCTCACTGGTTTGTCTATTCCCTTATTGTTGAGGGAAATCCAATGTATTTTGAAGAGAACACTTGTTAAGGTATAAGTGGCATGAATTCTGGAGTCCAAAGACCTAACTTTAAAATCCAGCTCTGCTTTTTTCTAGTTGTGTGGCCTTTGAAACTCAAACACATCATCTACTAAAAAATACACATTACAGTCTCTAAATTCCTGTGAAATTGTATTCCAAAATGAGGAAAGGGACCCAGCACCTGTGCTTAGTTTTGTCAAATAAAAACAAATTTGGACTTGCAAGCTGCTGTGTATAAAACAGATAAAAAACAAGGTCCTACTGTATAGCACAGGGAGCTACATTTAACATCTTGTAATAATCTATAACAGAAAAGAATCTGAAAAAGACTACATATATATACATACACACACACACACACACACACACACATCACTTTTCTGTATACCAGAAACTAATACAACATTGTAAATTAGCTATACTTCAATTAAAAAAATCTGGACTTAGATAGGGACAGACTCTAATTAGGGAGAAAATTATTGCAATAGGGAGAATGTTCTGACCTCAGAAATCTGCAAGTGGCTCAAAATCAAAAAGGTTTTTTTTGGTTGGTTTGTTTGTTTTTTAATAGGATAAAGTAGGGGCAAGCAGAGATAAGCAGAATCTTTGGAGGGGAAGTGACCCCAGTCTGACAGGACATTGGCTGTGGTCAGCCAGTTCTTAGGAGAAGCTGATCAGGGAGCAGTAAGAAATTAGCAACTGTGAACACTTGGTCAGTTTTTACCAATTTAAAGCATGTAATGTCTTCTAGTATTAGACTGTGGTTCAAGAGAACAGATCATTCTGAAGACTGATGAATTAATCTACAGGACACCACTGAAATAGGCAGCCAACAATATAGCCAATCACATTTTGAAGACATAAAACTACTTCATCCCCACCTACTGCTACTCAAAAGAAAAATTCCACCCCAGAAGGGGAGGAAAACCAAGGTGGGGTGTGGGGGGTGTGTGTGAGGGGGAGCGGTGGTGCTAGGGAAAAAGAGAAGTGCAATTTCCTTCACCCATCAAGCTATCTTTAGGTCTTGAACACTTCTTTAGTTCCTCCCACCCAGCCTAAGCAAACAGGGCTCTACCCCGCAACTGCAAAAGTTTACTGCATTTGCAAATCACACCACTTTTCTATTGAACACTTCAGAGGGTAAAGCAGAGGTCAAACTTCATCCCCCTTACGGGAAGTTGAGTAGATTTCAAGTGGATGGATGCTTGAACTTAAGCCAGTAAAGTCGCTTAAAACTCACAACCTACAGGCCAAGTTGTGGGCACCTGGGAGTCCAGTGGTCAACCGAACCACCCCAGGGTTCAGATTTAGCGAGGGAAACTTTTGGAGAACAAAACATGATCTTTACTAAGCTCTGCAAGTACAGTCATCACGCATGTATTGAGTCCTACCCGGATGCTACGGTAAGGCGATGCGGATTCAGAGATTAACAGAAAAGTTCTTTCCCGGTTAGACAAACCCCGAGTTGGGAGGGGAGCGGAGGAAACAAACTTTAAAGCACCCAAATGTACTCTCACGTGGCAAGTGTTCAGGGAGCTGCATCAGCAGAGGGGGGTCTCCCAAGCCTGGTGAGCTTGAATGACAGCAACCTTCCCACCAAGGGTCTTCTAACTAAAAAAGGAACCTGAGTCCCGCCTGTCCGGCGCTGTGGTGCCAAGCTCCTGAAGAAGCCCACCAGAGTTAGACCAGCTGCCCCCTCCCCGCCCCAGGTTCACAACCCCCAAAGTCCGCTCCCTTCCTACGGGTCCGCAACGCCAGACGCCCCATTTCTCCTTCCTCCATCTCAGGGTATCACTCCTGGGCGCCGCCCCTCAGGTCCACCCCTGCGGGTGCCTCCCGCGTCAAGTTTCTCTCCCCCACCTCAGGCAACCTTCTCCGAGGGCTCGCAACCTCAGGTTTCCGTTCTCCGCCTCAGGTCATCCCTCCTGGGCGCCCCCGCCTCAGGTCCACCCCTTCGGGTGCCTCCCGCGTCCGGTCTCCCTCGGCCGCTCTGGCTCCTCTTTGAGGCCCCCACGCTCACGGCCTCAGGGAGCCCTCTCTCAGGCCCGGCTGTCGGGATCTCGGGTCGCCGGCCCCCGGCCCCTCACCCCTACAGCCCTGCTACCTCGGCAGCGTTCCAGCAGTCCAGAATCGCTGAAGCCACAGTCCCTTAGGAAGGAGCACACCTGCTCCGGGCCCCAGGTCCGGTGGTCGAGGTGAAGGTCGGGGCTCGGGGACCTCTCTGTGTCTGCGGGAGGGGTGTTTGGCGGGGTTCTCGGGCTACCATCGCGCCGGGGCCGCTTGGGGGGCTTCTGCGAGTCGGCACTCTGCATGGCTACACCCAGCGCCCCGCGCGGCGCAGTCAAGAACCCCGGCGCCCGACCCGCGCGCAGGCGCACTCGCAGCTCAGTGGCGGCGGCGGCGGCGGCGAGTCAGCTTAGTACTGCCAGCCCACTGGCCGGCCGCGCAGGCGCACTGACAGCTCAGACCTTGGGGCCAGGCAGGCCGCCCGCTTCAGGCCCCCAACCCCCAGTCCCGGCGCAGGCGCAGTGACCGCCCAATGACCCTTAACCCCACCCAGGCGTTTACGCTAAAGCGAGTGAGTAGAAGCAGAACTGAGAGTGGTGCTGATAAGCGCGGGGGTCGGGAAAGAGTGTGCCCAGGACATCCCGCTACAGTCCGGAGCAGGGGCTCTTCTGGTGAACAGAACTTCACATGAGTACCCCAGGCTTACCCTTGGCCGTGTTGGTAAAAGGACTACTACTACTACCACTACTAAAGCCAGTACACCTTCCCATCAACACAGCCATAGACCCATCCAGGAGATACAGGGTGAGTGAGGCAGATTATCATCAAGCAGCGTGAACTAGTTAGTGGTCTAGGGTTGAGCAAAATATTTTCAGCAAACACTTAGAGCTTTACTGTGTGCCAGGCGCTCTTCTAAGGACTTACAAATATTAATTAAGTATCCCAGTAACCTTAAGATGTAAGGAACTGAGGTACAGAGAACTGAGTGTTTTGCCCAGGGTCACCCAGCTAGGGAGTGATGAAGCCTGAATTCAAACCCAAGCAATCCAGCCCGGCTCTAAAGCCCATGCTCCTACTCACTTGCCAACAATTGCTCACTAATGGGAGTTTTGATATAAAATTATTTTATATTAGTTAATCCAAATTTTCCAGTTGCTCCCTTATCCCATAGACCCATGGGGGAAAGTATGGAGAGGTGACCTTGCCCTCCTCTGCACAGAAGGGCCAGGCCCAGAAAAACAAACCTTTAAACCACAGAATATTTTGAGAAAAAACAGTTTTCAAGACTTGTGAAACCAAAACAAGGGGAGAGGGGTCAAAGAGACAACAAAGAGCATTAAATGTGAAAGACATATTTAAACTTGGAAATGGCTATTTGAAAATTTGTGTTTATAAGACTTGTGGGAAAATCTGCCCTGACAGCAAGGTTTCTTGGGCAGTAGAAGGTGATATAAGCAGGGTTTTAAGTTTAATCAGTTGGGTTTGTTCAAAGCAATTGCTTTTGAGAATTTAATTTTTTTTGTTTTTGCTTGTTAAAGAGTATAATTTAATGCCATATTTATCATGTTTCCCCTAATCTCCTACTTTGTAGGGGCCCTAGATCTTGCACAAGGTGGTTTCTTGAGCAAGGTCACATGGCTAAGTGACAGAATCAACATTCAAAGCTGACTCCAAAACTTGGGTGGTTCCTAGTTTGCCACTTCACTTCCGCTTGGTCCTGGTGATCCTATTCCATCCAGTCATTCCACAACGTGGAAACAAATGCCTACTAGACACAGGCCCTCTGCTCTGGTTGTATTGAGAGAAGTGACTATTCAAGCTCTCCTCTGATGTCAGTCTCACCATAGTTAGGACTAGAAAAAACTCTAAGTTCAATTAATTTAAGGCCCATTGCTTAATGACCTTGAATACCCCCAGGAGTTCTTCCTTGCCCTTCCTTGCTTCCACCCACCCAGCTGAGTTGGGCAATTTTACTTCTGGCAGTATTAACCTTGTGGGTTTACATGTCTGCACAACTTCCTCTTAAACCAGTGCCGCTAGTTCTCAGTGCCACCTACCACCAATCCCTGGTTCTTTCTTTGAATCTGACCTCCTCAAGACATTCTTTTTTCCATCTGTCAAAATCCCAAAGCAAGCCAAAATTCTTTTTTTAAAAAGTGTTGGTTTTCTTGTCTGATAAAAATAATGCTCAAGAAAGAAAACTTGTAAAACAAAATGTGTATACACACACATACAGATCCAAAGATCACCTCCTGGTGTGTGCCCCATAAGTCTTTTTCTTTTTTTTTTTTCTTCATAAGTCTTTTTCTGTTCGTAGATGTAGAAACTTATCTCCAGATCTGTCAAGGAATTCTTTGAAAAAAAAAAAAAAGACCTGGCAAAATGATAATAGCTCCCATATTTGAGCACCTACTATTGGTCTTGGGTGGCCACAGCCTGCAGTGGCTTGAAGCAGGGTTTCGATTCCTGGCCAGAGATTGAGGTTGGGCAGTGGCAGTGAGAACGCTGAATCCTAGCCACTAGACCAGTGGCCAGGGACAAGGACCTGGCCCTTCGGCTTTGCAGAAATAAATTCCCACCATACATGGAAAGTAGTGAAACAAAGTATTTAGTAGGAGGAAAAAGAGTACGTGTGGATGGACACACGGGCGGGCTGAGAGAGAGAGTCGCACCCCCGTGGTAGTTTGAATCACTTTTATGGGGTATTTCTTCCGGGTTTCCTTTGGCCAATCATCTTGCTTTTCCTGGTTCTGTGCCTGTATCTGGTATATCTCAGGGTTTTCCCATGTGTGCACACGCATCTCTTAGCCAAGATGGATTCTAGCGAAGAGGGCTATGGGTAGGTTGACATCACTTATTATGAGGTGACGCCCCCCTCCCTTTTGACCTCCGAGGAACCTTTCTGCGGATGTATAGTTGGGAAGGTCTCCTTGACCTCGAGAATAAGAAATACGTGATCTCTGTCTTTTATCTGGGCAGGGCTTAGCTCTTCTCTCGCTTCTATTTGGGAGTTTCTGTCCACAGGGGACGAGCTCCAGCTGTTCAACCTGGGGCCCATCTATCTCCTGCTTCACTATGAGTCAGATCTGTGCTTTACTTTATATCTATAATTTCTAATCCTCATAACAATGTCATTAGGTGGTATTATACTAGCTGGGCTTATTTAGTTATAAATTCATTCATTCATTCAACAAATATTAATGTTTACTGGGTACTTACTAATTTGCCTGGCACCTGAGACATATCGATGAGCAAAAGAAACAAAATTCCCTGCCCTAGTGAAACATACTCTAGTGGGAGGAGACTGGCAGTGAATAACAATATAATTAACAGTAATAAACTTAGAAGATAGTACTTTGGAAAAAAATTTTTTTAAAGAGGAGTAGAGGAGGATGGAGTCACAGTTTTGAATAGGGTGGTCATAATATGGCCATAAAAGGTGGTCATAGGCCTTTTGAGAAAGTGACATTTAAGCAGACTGGAAGGAGATGAAGGAGTCAGCCATGCAGGTGTCTGGAGGAAAAGCATTCCAGACAAAAACCATTCCAGCCGTGCAGGTGCCTGGAGGAATATCAAGTGCAAAGGCTTTTGAAGCAGGAGCATGCCTGGCGTTGAGAAATAGCAGAGAGGCCAGTTTGGATGGGCAAAATGAGTAAAGGGGAAGAGTTAAGAGATAAAGTCAAGGAGGGCGCAAACCATGTGGGAACATGAGGGCTACCCGCTGCAAGCAGCTTTGAGGTCCCATCTTTACGGCTTCACACCTAGAGATGAAAGAAAGCCTCTGCTCCTCCAGTTCCAACATAAGTGAATGACTTCAACAAGTCTGATTGCATTAATTCCTGGACCAATTGCTGTGTTATAAAATGATTGACCCAGACGGGTCACATGTTACCCATTGGGTTAGAGGGTAAGGTCTAGTATCAGGAAGAAGAGAATTGGTTTTGGATAAACACCCCAGGTGTTATTTAAAAGATTTGGAAATGAAGCCCAGGGAGGTGAAATGATTTGCCAAAGGTCACACACATGTGTTAAGTGCTTTGGGATTTTAACCTAGGTCAGCCTTGAAAACCATTGTTCTTTTCTGTAACTAGAGCTGGGTACAAGTTCTATTGCTTTTAGGCAGTCACAGAGAGAGGCCATCCCATCCTATACAGTTTTGCTTGTGGTGACTTCCTGGGCGCGCCTCAATGTTTGGGGTGGGGTGACCATGTATTTGGGGGTTGGGATACTCAGACACATGAGGGAGTGGCCAGACTTCAGTGGGGTACTTCTGAGTAAACATAGTTGATGAATCCTTTTAAACTCATTGCTAAGAGCCAATCTCAACACATATTTCAACTCATATTTTAGGAGCATTGGCTCCTAAATTCAAATGGTAGTTGCATCAGCCAGGCTGATTCCAACATAGATTTGCTTGGGAGCCCCTAAGATATGACAAAAGGTGAATTTGCCATTGCTATGGTTAGCACTCCTGAAATCATTAGGAGGAAAGCTTCTGATAGAAGCCAAAACTGTGGAACAGACTTTGGGTTTTGATGAGACTATTCAGCTATTTGATCAACCAACCCAAAAGTGCACCCTATCTCTGCACTTTGTGAAAGGAAAATCAAAGTGCAGTCAGTATCACTAGGAGAGCTCTCTAAAATGGAGCTGAGAGGCCACTGAGGAAGTGGGATTTTTGCATGTCTCAGCCTGGATGAAATCTGAACTTTGGCCACTTATTGTCTTAAAACAGTGATCCAGAACATCTGCACAATGTTCTAGAAACTTAAGATACTTATGAGACCCTTACCCTAAATAACCTGTCACAGTCTATGATACTTACCAGACCATTACCCTAAGTAATTCATGAAAGCTGTCCCTTAAGGATGAATATTTCCTTTTTGCTTGAGAGCCAAACATAATTCTTACAACTTTAAAAACCTTGTAGCTTTTGCCCTGATTCTGTCTGTTCCTTGAAACACTCTTTTGGTTTTACCTGAATCTTAGGCATTGCAACTTTTACCAAATTGCAATGCCTAAGACCCCAAATAACACTCTTTGTGCTGTGCAGCCTTGAAACTGACTATTGTTGGACATTACATGGTGTCAGAAGTGGGAGCCAAAGTGACTCGCTTCTACCCGTGGAGCTGCTGCAGGCACAAGTAAGGCACCTACAGGAGCCCTTTGTACTCAGTCATCTCCTCAGTGGTCTTGGGTCTTAAGGGTAAGTCTTCTTGGTTCCGAACCTCCCAATATGGTTGAGGTTCTGAGCCTTTATTTGGGTGTCCTCTGTTGCTGGCTTTATCTGGGAAGGGAATTGTTCATCTTGGTGAGTACTCAATTATGGGGAGTTGGGTTTCTACAGGCACTGCCACCATCCAGAACTCCAAATCAATTTATGTTTAAAACTTATGGGCCTTCCTCTTCTAAATTTCTTTCGCATTGGACTAAAATCACCCACAACAACTTGAAACTCTGTTGGTCCACTTGTGGCTCATTCAAAATTTCTAAATTAGTTTGTGTGCTCAATTGGAGAAAAGCTATAGAACAAGACAAAGAGAATGGGAAGCATATTTCAATCGGTATTTTGAGGCCTCCAATTGTAATAATGAATCCACTACTATTGCTTCCCCCAGAGAAACTAACTCTCAAAAAATTTCCAAACTAGAAAAATCCTCTGAGGCTTCTGAGAACTCTCTCTCTCCAAATCTGCTTTTTTCTGTCCCTCTGAATGTCCACCATAAGGCTCTCCTTTCTATCCATCTCTCTCTGAACTTCCTTTTTTATAACACTGAGGTTGATCCCCCGCAGAAGACCATCCATACTGCCCATCCTGTAATGGCAGCCCCGTTTAAAGCCAGGTCCAATGAGGATGGCACCAACACCATCACATATACCCCCTGGACTAAGGCATGTAAACCCACCCTTCAAGCACTATCAATTGGACGTGCTAAAGGGAACCAACAACATTGCCTGGGCAAAACATAAACATTTTTTGACTTACATTTCAGTTAGAAATCTCCCTAATATAAAGAAGCAAATTGAGGATAAAGTAGTTGGATGGGTGGATCAGCCTGTGATGTCATTTAAATTATACCTTATGAATCTTTGTGAAACTGGAAATGCAGTTCTAGAGACAGTTCACAGTTCACCCATTTCTTTTCATCATTCCCCACACCTCCCTTATTTATCTCAAAAGGCTTGTAACCTCTCTGGGAACTCTTATCTAGACCATCTCCAATTCCTAAAATCTGAAGGAAAAAAAAAAGAGAGAGAGAGAGAGAGAGAGAGCGTGAAAAGGACTTTTAAAAACACAAGGTGCTATAGAAGCACCTTTGCCCAGAAATCTAGTTCAAGGAAAATTTTAAAACAAAAACTGTAAGGCCTCTGTTTGCATCTGTCTGTATGTTCATGTGTGTCTATATATAAATATGTTGTGGCTATGTGGTATGTTTTCTTTGGATGGTATTGCTAAAATTAATTTGTAAAAGAGTTATATGTAATTGGCTTAAAACAAACAAGCAGTATATACATTAAGTATACTTGCAAAAATATAATAGAAACTAACTGAAATGTTTCTCAAGTTCACATGATCTGGGATGAATCTTTAGTAAATAAAAGCTAGTTTAAGTTTGTTGGTTAAATTAATACAGACATATCTTTAGCATTAGCAACATTAAGTATAACACTTTTTTTTTTTTTTACATTATTTATTTATTTATTTATTTGCGGTACGCGGGCCTCTCACTGTCGTGGCCTCTCCCGTTGCAGAGCACAGGCTCCTGACTCACAGGCTCAGCGGCCATGGCTCACGGGCCCAGCCGCTCCGTGGCATGTGGGATCTTCCTGGACCGGGGCATGAACCCATGTCCCCTGCATCGGCAGGCGGACTCTCAACCACTGCGCCACCAGGGAAGCCCCCTATGAAGTCTTTAAGTGTTACTTTGGTTAAATGGATAACTAAGCATTGTTTCCCAGTGACCTGTGATCCTATTTGACTAAGTGTTTTAACACCTTTTGGATATTTTTGACAAACTTCCCCAAATTAAATTCTAAATGAATTCTTTTTGACTTAGAACTAACATAGAGATATATTTCACAGGGTCTCTGAAATATCTCAAAGGTTTGTTCTTTCTCCTTGTAAAGAAAGAGATATTAAACTAATTAGGTATATTTGATATTTTTAAATTATAGGGGAAGCATTGTCAAATAAGAAGTAATGTTAAGACTTCTTTATGTTGTGTCTGTATAGGTATTTGTTATAAGTGTTCCAGAAATTGTGTGAAATCCTGTAAGTCTGATATGTCCTGATGTAAAATGTTGTCTGTCAGCAAACTGAGGCTAACACTAAAAGGATAGAGTACAAGGGAAATGCCCTAGCTGACTTTCATGCAAAGTCAGCAGCAACAGAATCTGTAAATATTGTGACACATGTAGATGAAGTCCATTCTGCTTCTACAGAAGAATTGACCCCTTATTGCCAGACTTTTGCCATCCTGATAACTTGTAACATGGCAACAGCCTGCTTCTGAATCAGATAAATTAAGATGGGTAAACAATGGCTGTAAATTAAATTGACAGTGGGGGCTATGGGAAACCCAAGACAACTGCGGCTCCCTGGCAAACTCATTTTTTTAGTCTTTGCACTCCTTCACCTACCATAGCGCATTTACAATGACTAATCATTTAAGCTGCTGTGGCCCAAAGTACTGCCTTTGGTTTTGCTTAATCTCAGGTCCACTCCCTCAGGAAAAAATAGACTGGTGACTATGTCTATTGGAAACTACACCTTCACAAAGATGTCCTCCAATCTTGTTGGAGGGGACCTTTCCAGATATTGTTAACTAAACTTGTGCTGCTAAACTTAGGGCATTGACTCATGGATTCATGTTTCTCATTTAAAGGAGGCACCATGTCCTGCTTGGACTTCACAACAGTCTAGAGACCTGAAACTGAAATTAACTAGACAAAGGCCAGGATAATGAAGCAGATGACATCTGTTGTAGACAGCTTTCCCAAGATTCAGGACCAGATGAATCATCTAATGTCATCCACTTAATGAGCCATATGAAAAAGCAAATAACTGCTATGAATGACCTAATACCAAGTCTTGGAGAAATACTAAAAGGAAAAATGATAGCTAGACATCTGGAGATGATTGACCACTCCTGTAAGATTCTAACTAATAAAGATTTATGAACTTCTCTTATTTTGAATGCCACTGAGGACTTGCTTCCTAGATGACTCATTGTTGCTCAAATATGGCCACAAACTTTCTAAAAGCATACCTTTCACACAGCCACCTCTTTCCCTCCTCTGTGGGACATGACTCTCTGGGAATGAGCCTCCCCAGCACAGAGGAAGTCGAAACCAATGACATATAACCAAATGGTTGATCATTGATGCCTCCCAAAGAAAGATCTTGATCAATAGGGGGAAACATGAAAGAAAAATAAATATGGAGTAGGTATTGCTAAGAGAGGTCTCTAAAATGGACCTGGGAAGCCACTGAGGAAATAGGACTTATGCATGTCTCAGCCTGGATGGAATCTGAACTTTTGACCACTTATTGTCTTAACACAGGCATCCAGAACATTTGCCAGAAACTCAAGATACTTATTGATGTCACCCTAAACAAACTAGTGACAGCCTATTCCTTAAGAACAAATGTTTCCTTATTTGTGTCAGAGTCAATCACAATTCTCACCAGACAACTCTAACAACCTTGTGGCTTTTGTCTATATAAGCCTCTGACTCATTCCTTCTCCTGAGCACGCTTTTGGTCTTTACCCAAATCTGTGTCTCCTGAATTGCAATTATTTTTTTAAAATTTTTATTTATTTATTTTTGGCTGCGTTGGGTCTTCGTTGCTGCGCGTGGGCTTTTTCTAGTTGCAGTGAGTGGGGGCTACTGTTCGTTGTGGTGCGCGGGTTTCTCACTGCAGTGGCTTCTCTTGTTGTGGAGCACAGGCTCTAGGCGCGCAGGGTTCAGTAGTTGTGGCTCATGTGCTCTAGAGCGCAGGCTCAGTTGTGGCGCATGGGCTTAGTTGCTCCATGGCACATGGGATCTTCCCAGACCGGGACTCGAACCCATGTCCCCTGCATCGGGAGGCGGATTCTTAACCACTGTGCCACCAGAGAAATCCCTGAATTGCAGTTCTTAACACCCCAAATAAAGATCTTTATTCTTTGCAGCCATGATACTGATTGTGGTTTGACAACTTCCAACTACGTGAGCCAAGAAACTTTTTTAGTTCTTAAGCCAGGTTGAATTGGATTTTCTCTTTTGTGTGTGTGTTTTGTTTTTTTTTTCTATTTATTTTTTTCATAAATTTATTTATTTATTTATTTATCTTTGGCTGTGTTGGGTCTTCGTTGCTGCACGTGAGCTTTCTCTAGTTGTGGCGAGTGGGGGCTACTCTTCATTGCGGTGTGCGAGCTTCTTATTGCAGTGGCTTCTCTTATTGTGGAGCATGGGCTTCAGTAGATGCAGCACGCGAGCTCAATAGTTGTGGCTCATGGGCTCTAGAGTGCAGGCTCAGTAGTTGTGGCGCACGGGCTTGGTTGCTCCGCGGCATGTGGAATCTTCCCAGACCAGGGTTCGAACCCGTGTCCCCTGCATTGGCAGGCAGATTCTTAACCACTACACCACCAGGGAAGTCCCATGTGTGTGTGTTTTGAATTTTTGGATTTTTCTCTCATTTATAGCCAAAAGCATCCCTGATACACAACTTCAGCATCCAACAGGACTCTGTTTCAGATATTCAGTGTTATCTGGCTGATTTTTAGCTTGTAGTGACACTTGTATCCAGTCCAGTCTAGTCAAGTCCTCAACACTCATCCCCTACAGTCCCTAGTGAATACCACTGCCTGTCAGCCAAGTTCACAAAGATCATTTTCTCTGAGAACGTCACTGTGCCACGCAGTGAGTGGATCCATGGTATTACGGACTGAATTGTGTCCCCCCCAAATCACATGTTGAAGTCCCAGCCCCCAGTGTGACTGTATTTGGAGACAGGGCCTTTAAGGAGGTAATTAAGATTAAATAAGGTCATACAAGTGGGGCCCTAATCCAATAGATAGGACTGGTGTCCTTTGTTTTTTTTTTTTTTTTTTTTTGCGGTACACGGGCCTCTCACTGTTGTGGCCTCTCCCGTTGCAGAGCACAGGCTCTGGACGCGCAGGCTCAGCGGCCATGGCTCACGGGCCCAGCCGCTCCGCAGCATGTGGGATCTTCCCGGACCGGGGCATGAACCCGTGTCCCCTGCATCGGCAGGTGGACCCTCAACCACTGCGCCACCAGGGAAGCCTCAGGACCGCTGTCCTTATAAGAAAGGATGAGATAGTAGAGATCTCTTTCCCCTTGTGCACACAGAGGAAAGGCCATGTGAGGACACAGCAAAAAGACAGCTGTCTGGAAGCAAGGAAGAGAGATCTTATCAGAAACTAATAAAACCATGCCCCGTGGAGTTAACAGAAGCTGATAACTAATAGAAATTGTTGAACTTTTTACAGAACAACACATAAGGGAACAGCTTGTTAAAACTGCCTTCATTGATTAATTTCACTTTCATTTCCTTTCTTTCTTTTTTCCTCTCTTTAATTGCACACCTTCCAAGCTTCACAAAGCCCAGTTGTTTTACAGGAAGTTGGAGTCAGCTCCTGCCCAGTATGAGCCAGCTGGGGGTTGGCTGGGACCACCAGCCCTAAAACTGGGCCTGCACAGCTGTCCAGTGAAGGGCCTTTTGATGTTAGAGGGCTGGAAACCTCCACCCTCAGATCATGCTAAGCACCTCCATTTTGAATATGCAGAAGCACGTAACCCAGAAGCACCTGTGCAGAACACTGATTACCTCACCTTTTTCCCTACCTCAAGTCACCTTTCCCCATACCTAAGACTGTTACCAAAATGAATTTCGGTCCACTCACTTGCCGCACAGCAAAGCCAATTTACTGACACCCGGTTGTCGTGAAGGAAAGTACAGCTTTTATTGCAGGTGCCAAACAAGGAGCATGGGAGGCTCATGCTCAAAAGGCCCAAACTCTCCACTGATGGGTTTCAGAGAAGAGTTTTTAAAGGCAACTTTTGGGCCGAGGGCTGCAGGGTGCATAGCTTTCTTCTGATGGGTGGATGGTGAGGTAATGGGTGGTGTTCCAGGAATCTTGTGCTCTGCATGAAGTCACCATCCTCCACCTGGGTGGGGGCCTTAGTTCCTATAAAACAATTCAAGATATGTATCAGATTGTTATGAATATCTCTTGAGGAGGAACTAGGACTCTGTTTTATTGCTGCCTGTTGTCATTACTTTTCTTACTTAACTGCTTTTCCTGTTTCTGCATTCCCTCATTTCTCTAATTAGTATCTGCTTGAATCTGCCCTTTGGAACTCAGAGAAGGTCTAGGAGGCTGAAGCCTTTTTCCTACATATGAAAAGTGGGGGACATGGAAGGGCTTTTGTACCCAGGAGGTCCCTGCAGTGTCCTGCTCAAGGTGGTTTCAAGACCACCTTGCTTATCCAATAAATACTTCAATCCTCTTGCCTTCAGGGAGGTGGATCTGAGACTTGTTCTCCCATCTCCTTGCTTGGCTGCCTTGTGAATAAACTCCTTCTTGGCTATAAACCTTGGCATCTCAGTGTTTGGCTTGCTGCACATTGGGCAAATGGACCTGCTTCAGTAATGCTAACTGTGCTAGCACCTTGATCTTGGGCTCCTAGCCTCCAGAACTATGAGAAAATAAATTTCTGTTGTTTAAGCCACCCAGCCCGTGGTGTATTGTTATGGAAGCCCTAGCAGACTGATACACACAGCCAACATGTTTGTATTATGTGACATCTACTCCTGAGTTGATGGCCTAAGGTTGGGCATTTTGACTTAGTGGTTCCCAGTCTTTGGGCCCCAGGCTTCTGCTTCTGATGACTATGGAGCTGGTTACAACCAGGAACCCCTGTGCTATTGGATATCATGCAAAATAAAGTCTCATATATACTTGTCTATTCTTCCACTCTAAGTGTGCTATCATTAACACAGTAGATATTAATTCAAATGTTAAGGAAGGCTTTGATCTTTTTTTTTTTTTTTTTAATATTTTGGCCGTACCACACAGCATGTGTGATCTTATTTTCCTGACCAGGGATCTAACCTGCGCCCCCTGCAGTGGAAGTGTGGAGTCTTAACCACTGGACTGCCAGGTAAGTCCCCTGATCGTTTAAAAAATATTCTTTCCTCAAAGTTAAATATCGTTACATAGTAATCCTTCTCATCTAAAAACGTGACCCTTATCTCAAGGAGAAGGTTTGAAGGCATTCTAGTGTTTGGGACTTGTTAATCACTGTGATTAACAAGGAAAATAGTTTCAGAATTTTTATAAAGGTGGGGTTTAAAGCCAGTAACCTGGGTGGGACTGGAGGGTTGTCTTTGGAGTTGCATTTGCATAACAAGTATATTGTATTTCCCTATATTGTGAGTTAGAGTACACCAATACACATAGTAGTATTTAACATGCTCTTATTTACATTGTTTATAACACTGAGAAAACCTCAATTATTCCTACTAATGAGAAGTATAATTTACATGTGAGGTGACTTCAAGGGAATTGAACTTTCCCCTATCTACTGTGCTCTGAGTATCTGGGAATAAGCTGGCAGTAGGTTCTGAAAAGGAGAGCAGTGTTCCTTGGAGAAAAAGACCCTTTTCAGTGCCACCTTGACTCAATCTTCAGGACATTGGTGAAAGCTGGTGCTAAGGCTTCTAAGGTGGAAAGTTTAGGGAAGATGTATTAAAGGCAAGTAATCTAGGGCTCCCAGGAGGCAACTGGGAGAGAGGGTTTGGAAGAGAAGGATTGAGTGAAGGGAGAAGCTTGTTATTGGACCACATTAATAACCCCTCTGCCCCCCCCCCAAATATTTGTTGTAAGCAACTTTTTGAAAGGAAATCTTTCAACAAGCTGAGTTTCCTCTGTGTGTGATGCATGTGAGAAGATCTGCTCCAAAACAGAAACAAGAAATGAGAATGTTTCACATGGCAAAGGAAGAGAGAAGCTTAAGGAAGACAGCCCAGGACTCCCAGAATACGGAGGATATAAATCTGTCAGCTCAAGATTAATATCAAAAGACACAGTATAGCTTACAGGTTAAAATTGAGCTGTAGTCCATTCAAGGGTGAATGGATAAACAAAATGTGGTCCTATACACACAATAGAATATTACCCTTAAAAAGAAGGAAATTCTGACACATGCTACAACATGCATGAACCTTGAGGATATTATGCTAAGTGAAATAAGCCAGGCACAAAAGCAAAAATACTGTATGATTTCACTTAGATGAAGTATCTAAAGTAGTCAAAATAATAGAAACAGAATGTAGAATGGTGGTTGCCAGGGGCAGGGAGGGAGGGGAAAAAGGACGTTGTTGTTTAATGGGTATAGAGTTTCAGTTTTGCAAGATTTTTGAAAAAGTTCTGGAGATTGGTTGCACAACAATGCGAATGTTAATGCCACTAAACTTAAAATGATTAAATGGTAAGTTTTATGTTATACATATTTTGCCACACAAAACCCCCCTAATTTCATTGAATTAAAAAAAAAATTGGGGAGCCAGAGTGCTTGGGTTTGACTCTTGAGACCTTGGGCAAGTTACTTAAAATCTATGAGCTCTAATTTCCTCCTCTGTAAAGTTTTGTTACAGGGCTTTATGAGAATTGAGTCTGGCACATAGAAAATGCTTAATACACGTGAGATATAATTATTATAAAAAGCAACCCTGGGGGCTTCCCTGGTGGCGCAGTGGTTGAGAGTCCGCCTGCCGATGCAGTGGACACGGGTGCGTGCCCCGGTCCGGGA